>NC_079191.1:119594331-119894331 GCF_029499605.1 Hyla sarda
TAATGTCCCCAGGGCCCCCTGAAGTGTTATCCCCTATGTACATATGTTATGTGTTAAAAGTGTAATGTTTCTTTAATTACTGTGACCATGTGCTTGTTACCAGGGAGAGACTAGTGACCAGGTGATCCATCAAGTGACCTATGGGCTCTTTGCTAGACACCCTTATAAAACCAGGGGTGGAACTACAATCTCGTTCTTCCATCATTCTTGCTCCTGCTGAGGTCCAGTGCAGTTGTCTCAGTGTGTCCAGAGCATTGGAGGCCTCAAGCCTAAAGTCTGCAGCCACAAAGTCAGCTCAAGTAAGCTCAAAGTCATCTTCATGTCAATTGTCAAGCCAGTCAAGTCAAGCCTTCTATATAGTCACCGTGGCCTGCACTAAAGTGTCTCTACATACTGCAAGTCCCAGCAAGCCTGCAAGGTCCCCCTGTGTCACTGATCACCTCCTTGGGATATTGGCCGTACTGCATAGACTGTGTCATCTGTCTACCCTCAATAAATCTGTCGTTGTCTGTAACTTGGCGTCAGTGACTTCATTGCCCCTGTGCCTAGCCCAGGACCAGCGGTATTACATTCGGGTGGTTAAGGCTAAACCACGCCCTGGTATCATGACAAGAAGGGGTCAATAACATCTGCCTTACATTGCCACATAATCTTATCCGCTATCCAAAGGATAAGGGCAGGGCTGCCATCAGAAATTTTAGGGCCGCTTACACAGCTCAAGGTCTGACCCCCCCCCCCCCCCCCCCCCTCCGCCCTTCCTCTCCCTGTTGCACACGCTGGATCGGGCTCAGATACATAAAATATCATCTCCACTTCAGGACAACATATCACACCTGCAGTGACTAAATAATACCACCAAACTGTAAGAGAATAAAACCACTATACATAGACCAGTATCCCTAATAACGCCACTATACAAGGGACAAATAAATACACCACACCATGACCAGTACCATTTCCACTGCTATATTGTTGTTGACTAAAAACCACTATACAAAGACCAATACCCCTCTAAGGGTAGGGTCACACACAGCGCATCTGCAGCGTTTTTGACTCTGCGGATGTGCTGCCGGCAGTCAGGGTGACAGCAGAGCATGATCCCTTCTGCGGCCGGTAGCTCTGTGTGTCAACTTGTGACTGCCGGCAGGAAATCCGCAACATCAAATATGCTGCGGATGCGCTGAAAGTGGTCCTACCAATAGAGTGACCGTACAGAATATTACCAGCTGTACACTGGTGCTGCAGACCGTATAAGTGATTACAGTCACATACTCACAGGGGGTGTCTTCTTATTGGAGTCATTCACTTTTCTTTCTTCTCTATCTGTCCTGGGTCATCATGAAGACGTCTCCCAATCACAACTTGTCTTCACCGAATCTGCCAAACAAACATTTTAGGCTTCTTACAGCAAAATCCTCACCTTTATACAAACACTCTATATGTATTACACTGCCACATATAAGTATTAGATCCCTCTGTTCCCCTGTATAGTACTAGGCCCCCTTACATTGCCCCCATACAGCATTAGGTCCCTCTGTCTCTGAATAGTATTAGGCGCCCTTACATTTCTTCCATGTAGCATAAGGCTCTCACATTGCCCTCAGAGTAGCAGGCCCCCTCATATTGCCCCGATAATGTAGCAGGTCACAAACATTGCCCCATTGAGTATTATGCCCTAAACATTGTCCCCATATAGAATTAGGCACCCTTACGTTGCCCCATAGTTAATTAGTTCCCCTTACATTACCCCCATAGATTATTATTAGGCCCACTTACATTGCCCCCCTAGATTATTAGACCCCCTTACTTTGCCCCCATAGATTGGCGGTCTTCCCTTCACATGCGGGCCTGGTCACAAGGGGTGCGATGGGCCCGCATGTGAAGGGTCTGGTTACCTCACTGCAGGGACAATGCCACCATAGTTCATAGCATGGGAGTTATTGGCAGGGTGCAACCATAGGGCTCCGGGCCCCCATGGAAGCAATTATTAAAAGAGGGTCCTACTCACACTTTATGGGGCCCCATAAAGTTTGAGTAGGCCCCCATGTTCAAGTTGCCCCCACATAGTTGTTGTAAAGGCCTACAACAACTATAGTTGTAAGCCCCTTTGGCTGCACTGTAGGGGTGTAGCCAAAGTAGCCTACAACTATATGGGGCAACTATTGACAAAAAAAAAGGCCTACATAAACTATATGGGGACAACTTGAACATGGGGGGCCCCAATATAGTTGTTGTAGGCTCCTCTTTGCTAATTGTTGCCCCCATAAAGTCCCCAACCCAGACTGCAGGCCCCAGCCCCCCCCCTACTCCCCAACCCAGACTGCAGGCCCCAGCACCCCCTCCCCAACCCAGACTGCAGGCCCCAGCCCCCCCTCCCAACCCAGATTGCAGGCCCCAGACCCCCTCCCCAACCCAGACTGCAGGCCCCAGCCCCCCCCCCCTCCCCAACCCAGACTGCAGGCCCCAGCCCCCCCTCCCCAACCCAGACTTTAAAGTCTATGGGAGGAATAATTAAAACCTGTGCAGAGGAAAGGTTGACCAGTTGCCCATAGCAACCAATCAGATTTCTTCCTCTTTAAAAAGGCCTCTGAACAATAAAAAGTGATCTGATTGCACTATGCGAATTTCATTACGAATTTTCGCATGGGAAAAAAAAAAACAACATAGGACAAATATTCACAATATTTACAAACGAATATCGCAAATTCGTATATGGCCCCTGCTGCACATCACTAGTAATTATTCAGCCTTTAAGGAACCCGTATATATAAGTTATGTAAATAAGTTAACAGGCGTGAAGTTTTGACACAAATGTGGGCTGAGATTGATAAGTCAATTTTTTCTCAATGGGAAGTCGAAAGAATTGTAATGGTTATTTAGAGCATATAATGTCTCGGCACAAATGTTTTATAAATATGTTCAATTATGCCAGGCGGTCGCAGTCATGGAAAAGAAAGTTCTTTTCCAGGTTGAAAATATAGGTTTATTAAAGTACTTACTCAATTTAACCAAGCAAAGGTGATTGTTAACAATAGAATGTTAAAAGATAGAAACGGTGATGACTGTAGAGGGGAACGGAAAAGAGAATTTAGTTGTGTTAGGATGGTGTTTCCCAACCAGGGTGCCGCCAGCTGTTGCAAAACCACAACGTTGGGAAACACTGTGTAAGGGTGCATTCACATCACGATTTTGCTCTACAGTTTCACTATACGTTTTCAATTTGAAAGCCATATGCAAAGTGTAAAGACAAACATATACATTGACCCACCATACAAATTCTTACACAACTAGATGTATCCGGTTGTGTAAGTTTTTGTACATGTACCGTTTTTTTTTTCCTGTGCACAAAACCGTAGTCTACCACGGTTTTGTGCATGGTACTGTCCTGTTTTTTCTAGTTTGCTGGGCATCCCCTGGTTAATAATTTATGATTGCAGCGGGTCTCAGAAGTGGGCCCAGTGAGTTCATTCCCTCAGCCCCTGTACTACTACCCCCTACATGGAGCAGACTCGGTTCCAAGATGGGGGTAGTAGTACAAGCACTACTGTATTCAGCACGGCTGCCCGCAGAATCCCACAGCTGGGGGGACTACTACTCATCATGAAATAGAGTTTGTTCCATGATGGGAATAATAGTACTCCCGGCTGCGGGAGTCTGTGGGCGACTGTCGAATGACTGTTTCACAAAAACGTATACGGTTTTTATAATGCACAATTTTGCATACAGTTTTGTCAGTTTATTGTTTCCCGTTTTGGGGCAAAAAAAACTGATACAAAGCTATATTGCAAAATAGTGATGTGAATGTAGTTTTAGAAGATGGAGAATGGACAAGGATCAAGAATGGGTCTATTAACTGTCATAGAGCACACATGATTGTATCATATTTTATAGCGAATCCGTTGTAGGTAACTGACAAAAATAAATAAGTTTACTAAATAAAATATGATGACAAACGCCCCAAGTATAACAGATCGAAATCCGACTTTATAAGAATGTATTAAAAATGTTTTGGTTGCAACCACTCAAGTCAGCTTACAATGTATAAACATGTTCCATAGACTTTACCTTGTTACAAAGATTGGCGTCATCGTCACGGTAATGTGAACACATTCCAAAATACTGTACTTGTTGTTTTCTTCTGAAATTATTTAATGTTGTGTCTAATTAGTGCTTCTGCCACTGAAATTGTTCGCACAGAGAATGAACATGGTGAATGGTGACGACGCAGAGCCGTGGGGTCCTATCCGCGAGTGGAGATTCAGGGTTCATTCCACAGTGTGAACGCACCCTTAGACATTCTCTGTTTGCAGGACTACATGATTAATAAGGTTTATAAAAGGTACTTTACTTGCTGAACTATTTGGATATGTTTACACAGCAGAATTTCCGTGCGGAATTCCACAGAATTTCGCACAGACATTCTGCAGCAACAGAGTCTCATTGATGTTAAAGGGGTACTCCGGCCCGAAGACATCTTATCCCCTATCCAATAGGATAAGGGATTAGATATCTGATCGCGGGGGCCCCGCCGCTGGGGACCCCCGAAATCGAGTATGCAGCACCTAGCTTGCATTGAAGGGGTGGGGCATGATGTCACATGGGGGCGGAGTCGTGACATCACGATACTCCGTCCCCGTGGTCGGGAGGCATAAGACTTGGAGCCTCCAGCGCTTCCTGCAGTACTCACAGGTGGGTGCTGCATGCTAGATTGCGGGGGTCACCAGTGGCAGCACCCCACTATCAGACATCTTATCCCCTATCCTTTGGATAGGGGATAAGATGTCTTAGGGCTGGACTACCCCTTTAATGGGATTCTGCTGCACTGTGCACATGGCGGAATTTCCGATTCTGAAGTCTGCAGAAAGAATAGACATGTCTATTCTTTCTGCGGAGTCCGGACGAAAATGCACTGACATGCATGAGATGACGCATTTCCAAGCGTTCCCAGCACCGGCATGTTCTGCCGGCGCTCGGCTGTTGGAGGAATGTCCGCACGGAAATTTTCCGTGTGGACACACCACCGTCTGAACATAGCCTTTGTACCTGAACTTTTTCCTCTTTTGGTTTGCATGCTTCTTTTTGCATTGCCTTACTTATTATTGTCCTTTTGTTACAACATGAAAACTTGTAACTTTAATAATAAAAAAGAAATGTTGCTGTATTCACTGGTACCAGACACAGTCTAAAACATGACCCCAACGTGTGGTTGTAACCGGCGTTCCCACAATGCTTTGCTCTCTAGTACCAGGAGTTCAGCTGAATTATGAATATACGCTTTTGTGCAATTGAGCAATAAAAAATAATATAATTAAAAATAAGCCCCTGATCAGTAAAGCATTTACTAAGTGATTTCACTTTTTTATGTAAGCAAACTGTGGAAGACTGTAAAGTGTCTTGAAAGAGTGGAGTTTTGCTTTAAAATGGTTCTTTCCTATTACATTACCTGGGTTATTGGCATCTGTCAGGTTATGGAGAGCCGACCGCAAACACATATGTAAGCCTGGTGTTCCTAGAACAGAAACACATTGTCATCGCTTCGAAGTATGAAGGTAATTCTGCCCTGATAAAGGCTTCGGAATATAATGGAGGTAATAAGATGACACAATACAGGCAATTCAGTGTCAATTGCATTTAAAGTGGCGAGATAAAGGCTCTCTGTCATGTGATCTTAGATAAAGCCTGCCTGAAGATAACATTGTCCTGCTATTGCACGCTATCAGATCCATTGTGATTGCGCGGGATTATAATGTCCGTGGATGAGTAGTGCTTTGTTGTAAACTACTGTCCTGGTCAGGGGATCAGGGGTTAAAGATGGGTCATGCGGCGACCTAAGAGTATACAGATTTCTCTAGGTCTGCGTCGCTGCGAGCGAGTGACACGTGACGCGTACTGACAGCTGTCAGGCTCGGAACAAAAGCGTCTCCCTCTTCTGAAAGAATTGTATTACCACATTGATCACAGCCGCCAAGATAAGGATAGAGAGAATCAGCACAATGTTTTCCCCAGATGTGAATTGTAATTACGCATTGTGTTGATAGATGATGACGGATCGCCGAGCTGTATTTACAATGAAAAGTGGGATGTTAGAACCTTCAGATCTGAAGCTGCCGGGTACCCGAAATGCAAAGGAGATTCAGTATTCAGTATAGACGTTATCTGCTGAATACCAATTTCCTGCTGTCGACATATGCGAGGAAAATTACCCAAAAAACTCACTCCGCGGCGGCCAACTTCACCTTAAAGACGAAAATCTGTTTATGAAATCTACATGAGCTGCAGAGGGAGAGAGGTGGAAGTTGAGTGATAGAGAAGATTAGTCTGCGTGCCGGCACGGGGATGATGGGAGGGAGTTATTAACCGAGGGTCAGAGATGATGGCGGAGACCGGGAAAAGAAGAGAGGTAATTCTGTGTCAGTGCAAGAAAAGCAGTAACACTCCATGGCGAGAAAATGTTATCATATTATAAATGCTGCCATCGACAGTGTAGTTTAGATTTGATGTTTTTGGTGTTTTTTTGGTAGGTCAATTCTAACTAGCTAACTTGAGCTCCTCTAAAAGGGTATCCACAGGATAGGGCAGGGCATCGCAAAAAGGGGGGAGGCTTCAGCTGTCACAAAACTACAACTCCTAGCATGGATAGGCATGCTAGGAGTTGTAGTTTTGTGACCGGGGATGAGTGTCTGATCGCGGGGTTCCGACCACTGGGCCCCTTACGATTTCTAGAGTGGGGCCCTGGCTTTCCTGGAGTTGCAGACACCACATCATCCATTCATTTCTATGAGTGTTTTTCATAGATGGAGAGGGGAATAAAAAGCTTCCAGAAATTCCATCAGAATTTCCGTGCCAGATGTTTCCAGCATGGAAATTCCGTTTTCCGTGTCCACAGAAAGAATTGTTTATTCTTTCTGCAGACACCGCACGGAATGCATAGTTATCTATGAGGTGGCACGTTCCTGTGCGGTCCTAGCACCGCCATATTATGCCGGTGTAGTGCCATATTTATTGTTTTGCCGTGGAATGTGTTACGTAACTCAACACTTTCCAGTGCTGGACTAAGACAGCTCCATTGGCTGACACGCACACCCACCCCCTACCATTGGTTCCTGGTGTGGGGGGGGGGGGGGGGAGGGGTTGTTCACGTGTCACATGACCACAACTATGCTGTCTCAAACACCGTACCCTTAAGTGTGACTTCGGCTACCACAGCAAGCGAATGTATCCTGCTGTGATAGCCGAAAGAGCTGCGGCTGTAATGTAATTGATTTCCCGCTATGGGGACCATGTGCCCGCTGGGGGATCTGTATGATATGTCAGCCACTGCGCTCAGTTTATGACACCTGCGGCCGCATGGTCCCCATTAGGGGGAATGAATGTAATGTCAGCCGCAGTGCTGAGATCCCCCTGCCAGTGCATGGTCCCCATAGTGGGGAATAAATTACATTACAGCCGCAGCACTAATAACATTGCAGCCACAGCGCTTCGGCTATCACAGCAGGAGACATCCTCTTGCTGTCGGAACTGAAGGCAATGGTGTTTGAGACAGCATATTTGTGGTCAAGTGACACGCGCACAACCCCCCCAGGAACCAACGGTAGGGGTTGGGTGTGCATGTGTCAGCCAATGGAGATGTCTTAGTCCAGCACTGGAAAGTGCTGAGTCCTGTAACACATTCCACAGCAAAACACAAAATATGGCACTACATCGGCGCCCGTGGAATGTTGGGACAGAGATTTTCCATGTGGACATTCCAGCGTTTGAACATAGCTTAACGCCTCCTCCATAAGGCCATGTTCACACAGCCGAAAATGTGCAGAATGTCCGCCAGGAAAACCGAGGTGGACACTTTTCACATTTGAATGAGGGCGCTAGGACTGCTCGGAAGTGTGCCGTCTCATAGACGGCATAGCATTTCCATGTGAAATCCGCAGAAACAATAAACGTCTATGTCTATTTATAGACAATGTCTATTTTTCCTGCAGATGCCAAAATCGAAATTTCCGCTGCAGAAACATCTGCCATGTGCACAGCTCAGCAGAATCCCATTAAAGTCAATGGGACTCTACCGCAGCAGAATTTACAAGCGGAATATTCTCATGGAATTCTGCTTGGAAATGCTACCATGTAAACATACCTGTATGTAGACATTTCAGCATACCCTGAGGTATTATGGACAAGCAAAGGTTAACATTGCTTTTTATTGCCACTCCTGCTAGAAGAGTGTTCTGCGAAAGGATTTAACACTTTTTTCGGATTTGAACCAACCACTGCAAGAAAAAAGCTCAACCCTGTCTCCCCAGGGGGCTGAACATTTCTAGCTGGTCCTGGCCAGGGAAGTGTGTCCGACTAGTCTGTCCTATAATAATGGCTTGGCAAGTTTCCATAGAACAATGTAAATTCACTAGTACACCGCTGGTCATAAGATTTTGACACTAGCTATTATTCCTGAAGTCAAAAGCATCACAACAAAAATCAGCAGTCTATTAGATTATGGATAGAATAGTCATGTCAGAGAAGTTAGATGAAAGCATAATGCTCAACCAAAAGGTAAAGAAACATTTGGGAGATGCTCAACTTACTATCCATACTCACACACATCACCAGGCAATAGATATTGGTTAGGAATAGGTAAACTACTAGATACCATGTGAGACATGGGGATAATTCAGCATAAGGTAGCGGCTTACTGAGGCTTTTTGTGGTGTTGAGTGCCAATAAGTAGCATAGAAGTTAATGACAATCCCAAAAAAATGGCTTTATTCTGCTTTTAGATGACAGCAGACATGAAAACAACAAATATCTTGCCCACACATAGGGAACTATCTCATTTCTTGAATCCTTACAAACATAAAAAGGAGAAGACAGACAAAAGAGACATTTTCAATGTGTGCCTTAAATGGTTAGTGTTAAAATAATTTTTATAAATGATCTGTAACATATTTGCATTTTACTTATTTTACAATAGCAAAAACTGAGAAAAATTTGAGTAATTTACTCAAAAGTAGCAACAAATATTATGTTTATTAGCACATTTATAAAACACAGAAAGAGATTTCCACAAAAAAGAGGAAAAAAAAGAAAAGAGTGTTGCACTAAACCCCGGTCCAATACCTCATAAACATAGACCCTAATATAATTTCCATAACAGTGTGCAAATACATGCTACAGCAATCACATCACATATAGTTAGCAGCTTTCTATCCTAAAACATCACAGGAAAAGATTACTAGTATATCAATACATACTTCAGTATCGCAAACAGTGGGTGCCAGGGAGTAGCGCAACACCGCCTCAACGCAGCATTTCGGGATCAACCTTTGTCAAGGGGTAAGTGTCCACCAAACTGGCTTCAGTATTTATATACATATCCACCAATGATCTTGCTCGCATACTCATTACATTTTAACTTCACATGCAGATGCCCGGCTTCTATTGGCGCATATGTACGGAGCTTCCTGGCCCCCGGCCACTTACGGCAACACGTCACGGAGAGCCGGTCAGCTGACCGGGACATATGTATGTTTTAATATGGGCCGGCCCTGATTTTATGCACAGAGCACTTTAATAGTGCGATGCAGAATAAGTCCCTATTTTCGGCCGGTGCGCATGTGCGGACTGTCGGCCGTCTTTCCTTGCGGCGCGCGTCATTGCGGGGGCGGGTTGGTTGTCCGGGTCAGCTGATGCTGTCCCGGTCAGCGTACCGGCTCTCCGTGACGTGTCGTGTTATATATGTGTGTGTTACGCCGAGCGCTCCGGGTCCCCGCTCCTCCCCGGAGCGCTCGCAACATCCTCGCTACGGCAGCGCCCCGGTCAGATCCACTGACCGGGTGCGCTGCGATACCGCCTCCAGCCGGGATGCGATTCGCGATGCGGGTGGCGCCCGCTCGCGATGCGCACCCCGGCTTCCGTACCTGACTCGCTCTCCCTCGGTCCTGTCCCGGCGCGCGCGGCCCCGCTCCCTAGGGCGCGCGCGCGCAGGGTCTCTGCGATTTAAAGGGCCACTGCGCCACTGATTGGCGCAGTGGTTCCAATTAGTGTGTTCACCTGTGCACTCCCTATGTATACCTCACTTCCCCTGCACTCCCTCGCCGGATCTTGTTGCCCTTGTGCCTAGTGAAAGCGTTCCCTTGTGTGTTCCTAGCCTGTGTTCCAGACCTCCTGCCGTTGCCCCTGACTACGATCCTTGCTGCCTGCCCCGACCTTCTGCTACGTCCGACCTTGCTTTTGTCTACTCCCTTGTACCGCGCCTATCTTCAGCAGTCAGAGAGGTTGAGCCGTTGCTAGTGGATACGACCTGGTTACTACCGCCGCAGCAAGACCATCCCGCTTTGCGGCGGGCTCTGGTGAACACCAGTAGTAACTTAGAACCGGTCCACTAGCACGGTCCACGCCAATCCCTCTCTGGCACAGAGGATCCACCTCCTGCCAGCCGGCATCGTGACAGTAGATCCGGCCATGGATCCCGCTGAAGTTCCTCTGCCAGTTGTCGCCGACCTCACCACAGTGGTCGCCCAGCAGTCACAACAGATAGCGCAACAAGGCCATCAGCTGTCTCAACTGACCGTGATGCTTCAGCAGCTACTACCACAGCTTCAGCAATCATCTCCTCCGCCAGCTCCTGCACCTCCTCCGCAGCGAGTGGCAGCTTCCAGCCTACGACTATCCTTGCCGGATAAATTTGATGGGGACTCTAAGTTTTGCCGTGGCTTTCTTTCACAATGTTCCCTGCACTTGGAGATGATGTCGGACCAGTTTCCTACTGAAAGGTCTAAGGTGGCTTTCGTAGTCAGCCTTCTGTCTGGAAAAGCTCTGTCATGGGCCACACCGCTCTGGGACCGCAATGACCCCGTCACTGCCTCTGTACACCCCTTCTTCTCGGAAATTCGAAGTGTCTTTGAGGAACCTGCCCGAGCCTCTTCTGCTGAGACTGCCCTGCTGAACCTGGTCCAGGGTAATTCTTCCGTTGGCGAGTACGCCATACAATTCCGTACTCTTGCTTCCGAATTGTCCTGGAATGATGAGGCCCTCTGCGCGACCTTTAAAAAAGGCCTATCCAGCAACATTAAAGATGTTCTGGCCGCACGAGAAATTCCTGCTAACCTACATGAACTCATTCATCTAGCCACTCGCATTGACATGCGTTTTTCCGAAAGGCGTCAGGAGCTCCGCCAGGATATGGACTTTGTTCGTACGAGGCGTTTTTTCTCCCCGGCTCCTCTCTCCTCTGGTCCTCTGCAATCCGTTCCTGTGCCTCCCGCCGTGGAGGCTATGCAAGTTGACCGGTCTCGCCTGACACCTCAAGAGAGGACACGACGCCGCATGGAGAATCTCTGCCTGTACTGTGCCGGTACCGAACACTTCCTGAAGGATTGTCCTATCCGTCCTCCCCGCCTGGAAAGACGTACGCTGACTCCGCACAAAGGTGAAACAGTCCTTGATGTCAACTCTGCTTCTCCACGTCTTACTGTGCCTGTGCGGATATCTGCCTCTACCTTCTCCTTCTCCACTAAGGCCTTCTTGGATTCCGGATCTGCAGGAAACTTTATTTTGGCCTCTCTCATCAACAGGTTCAACATCCCAGTGACCAGTCTCGCCAGACCTCTCTACATCAATTGCGTTAACAATGAAAGATTGGACTGTGCCGTGCGTTACCGCACGGAACCCCTCCTAATGTGCATCGGACCTCATCACGAAAAAATTGAGTTTTTGGTCCTCTCCAATTGCACTTCCGAAATTCTCCTTGGACTACCATGGCTTCAACGCCATTCCCCAACCCTTGATTGGTCCACAGGAGAGATCAAGAGCTGGGGTACCTCTTGTTTCAAAGACTGCCTTAAACCGGTTCCCAATACTCCCTGCCGTGACCCTGTGGTTCCCCCTGTAACCGGTCTCCCTAAGGCCTATATGGACTATGCTGACGTATTTTGCAAAAAACAAGCTGAGACTCTACCTCCTCACAGGCCTTATGACTGTCCTATTGACCTCCTCCCGGGCACTACTCCACCCCGGGGCAGAATTTATCCTCTGTCCGCCCCAGAGACTCTTGCTATGTCTGAGTACATCCAGGAAAATTTAAAAAAGGGGTTTATCCGCAAATCCTCCTCTCCTGCCGGAGCTGGATTTTTCTTTGTGTCCAAAAAAGATGGCTCCCTGCGTCCTTGCATTGACTACCGCGGACTTAATAAAATCACGGTAAAGAACCGCTACCCTCTACCTCTTATCTCTGAACTCTTTGATCGCCTCCAAGGTGCCCACATCTTTACCAAACTGGACTTAAGAGGTGCTTATAATCTCATCCGCATCAGGGAGGGAGACGAATGGAAAACGGCATTTAACACTAGAGATGGACACTTTGAGTATCTGGTCATGCCCTTTGGCCTGTGCAACGCCCCCGCCGTCTTCCAAGACTTTGTTAATGAAATTTTTCGTGATCTCTTATATTCCTGTGTTGTTGTGTATCTGGACGATATTCTGATTTTTTCTGCCAACCTAGAAGAACACCGCCAGCATGTCCGCATGGTTCTTCAGAGACTTCGAGACAATCAACTTTATGCCAAAATGGAGAAATGTCTGTTTGAATGTCAATCTCTTCCTTTCCTAGGATACTTGGTCTCTGGCCAGGGACTACAAATGGACCCAGACAAACTCTCTGCCGTCTTAGATTGGCCACGCCCCTCCGGACTCCGTGCTATCCAACGTTTTTTGGGGTTCGCCAATTATTACAGACAATTTATTCCACATTTTTCCACCATTGTGGCTCCTATCGTGGCTTTAACCAAGAAGAATGCCAATCCTAAGTCATGGCCTCCTCAAGCGGAAGACGCCTTTAAATGGCTCAAGTATGCCTTTTCTTCTGCTCCCGTGCTCTCCAGACCTGACCCATCTAAACCCTTCCTATTGGAGGTTGATGCCTCCTCAGTAGGAGCTGGAGCGGTTCTTCTACAAAAAAATTCTTCTGGGCATGCTGTTACTTGTGGTTTTTTTTCTAGGACCTTCTCTCCGGCGGAGAGGAACTACTCCATCGGGGATCGAGAGCTACTGGCCATTAAATTAGCACTTGAGGAATGGAGGCATCTGCTGGAGGGATCAAAATTTCCAGTTATTATTTACACCGATCACAAGAATCTCTCCTATCTCCAGTCTGCCCAACGGCTGAACCCTCGCCAGGCCAGGTGGTCTCTGTTCTTTGCCCGGTTTAATTTTGAAATTCACTTTTGCCCTGCCGACAAGAACATTAGGGCCGATGCTCTCTCTCGTTCCTCGGATGCCTCGGAAGTAGATCTCTCTCCGCAACACATCATTCCTCCTGACTGCCTGATCTCCACCTATCCAGCCTCCATCAGGCAAACTCCTCCAGGGAAGACCTTCGTCTCTCCACGCCAACGCCTCGGAATCCTCAAATGGGGTCACTCCTCCCATCTCGCAGGCCATGCGGGCATCAAGAAATCCTTGCAACTCATCTCTCGTTTCTATTGGTGGCCGACTCTGGAGACGGATGTTGTTGATTTTGTGCGGGCCTGCACTATCTGTGCCCGGGATAAGACTCCTCGCCAGAAGCCTGCTGGTCTCCTTCATCCTCTGCCTGTCCCCGAACAGCCTTGGTCTCTGATTGGTATGGACTTTATTACAGACTTACCCCCATCCCGTGGCAACACTGTTGTTTGGGTGGTCGTTGATCGATTTTCTAAGATGGCACATTTTATTCCTCTTCCTGGACTTCCTTCAGCGCCTCAGTTGGCAAAACAATTTTTTGTACACATTTTTCGTCTTCACGGGTTGCCCACGCAGATCGTCTCGGATAGAGGCGTCCAATTCGTGTCAAAATTCTGGAGGGCTCTCTGTAAACAACTCAAGATTAAATTAAACTTTTCTTCTGCTTATCATCCTCAATCCAATGGGCAAGTAGAAAGAATTAACCAGGTCCTGGGTGATTATTTACGGCATTTTGTTTCCTCCCGCCAGGATGACTGGGCAGATCTTCTACCATGGGCCGAATTCTCGTACAACTTCAGAGTCTCTGAATCTTCTTCCAAATCCCCATTTTTCGTGGTGTACGGCCGTCACCCTCTTCCCCCCCTCCCTACTCCCTTGCCCTCTGGTTTGCCCGCTGTGGATGAAATAACTCGTGATCTTTCCACCATATGGAAAGAGACCCAAAATTCTCTCTTACAGGCTTCATCGCGCATGAAAAAGTTTGCCGATAAGAAAAGAAGAGCTCCCCCCAAGGTATGGCTCTCCGCTAAATATGTCCGCTTCCGTGTTCCCAGTTACAAATTGGGACCACGCTATCTTGGTCCTTTCAAAATCTTGTGCCAAATTAATCCTGTCTCTTACAAACTTCTTCTTCCTCCTTCTCTTCGTATTCCTAATGCCTTTCATGTCTCTCTTCTTAAACCACTCATCATCAACCGTTTCTCTCCTAAACTTATCTCTCCCACTCCTGTCTCCGGTTCTTCGGACATCTTTCCTGTAAAGGAGATACTGGCCTCCAAAAAGGTCAGAGGAAAAACCTTTTTTTTGGTTGACTGGGAGGGCTGTGGCCCTGAAGAGAGATCCTGGGAACCTGAGGACAATATCCTAGATAAAAGTCTGGTCCTCAGGTTCTCAGGCTCCAAGAAGAGGGGGAGACCCAAGGGGGGGGTACTGTTACGCCGAGCGCTCCGGGTCCCCGCTCCTCCCCGGAGCGCTCGCAACATCCTCGCTACGGCAGCGCCCCGGTCAGATCCACTGACCGGGTGCGCTGCGATACCGCCTCCAGCCGGGATGCGATTCGCGATGCGGGTGGCGCCCGCTCGCGATGCGCACCCCGGCTTCCGTACCTGACTCGCTCTCCCTCGGTCCTGTCCCGGCGCGCGCGGCCCCGCTCCCTAGGGCGCGCGCGCGCCGGGTCTCTGCGATTTAAAGGGCCACTGCGCCACTGATTGGCGCAGTGGTTCCAATTAGTGTGTTCACCTGTGCACTCCCTATGTATACCTCACTTCCCCTGCACTCCCTCGCCGGATCTTGTTGCCCTTGTGCCTAGTGAAAGCGTTCCCTTGTGTGTTCCTAGCCTGTGTTCCAGACCTCCTGCCGTTGCCCCTGACTACGATCCTTGCTGCCTGCCCCGACCTTCTGCTACGTCCGACCTTGCTTTTGTCTACTCCCTTGTACCGCGCCTATCTTCAGCAGTCAGAGAGGTTGAGCCGTTGCTAGTGGATACGACCTGGTTACTACCGCCGCAGCAAGACCATCCCGCTTTGCGGCGGGCTCTGGTGAACACCAGTAGTAATTTAGAACCGGTCCACTAGCACGGTCCACGCCAATCCCTCTCTGGCACAGAGGATCCACCTCCTGCCAGCCGGCATCGTGACAGTGTGGTACCTTGGTGGGGGTATAGGGTAGTTGGGGTGTTGCTTTTCCTGAATTATAAAGGGCGCTGTTAACCCTTGTCACTCGTGACGCCAGGGTGAGGGGTTAAATACTGTAATGGTGCTGGGCCTATCGCCACCCTTCCCAAGAACGATAGGTTAATGCGTAATAAGTGGATTGTCCACAACCACTGTCAACTGAAACTTGCAGGAACTTTTACGGAAGATTTTCTGAAGCAGGCAATAGCAATAACAGTCCATGAACAAAGTCTATTTGTAGTTGAGCAGCGATTGACAGTTGGTTGAGATCAGATAAGCTCAATTTAGCTTTAGGAAGATTCCGTTGCATAGATCCGCTGGATTTAGGGGTGCGTTTAGGTCCAGTGATCTTGCGGAGAGTAGCGGGGAATTATGTATCTATAACCGCTGTGGTATAGGCCGAGGCCGCAAGGCTGTGGCCTAGTAAACATACTTGAAAGTTGCGGAGGTCCTACCTCGTTCAGTGACAGCAACCCAAGAGAGCGATCAATGGCCGCAGTTCCCTTATATGGGCAGGGGCGGGCCGTTTGGATTGGTCCAAAACAGCTGTCACTCACCGTTACACGGCATTATGGGATAACACGTTACTCAGGAACCACCTGAGGTCCTTCAACATACCATAGAGTTCTGAACCATGTCACATGACCCGCAGGTCCTGCGACGCTAAAACAAGTGAGTAAGCCCATATACATATTTACAATGATAATATTCATAAATATCAAGTTACTAAGGGTTGACTAGGGGCTAATTAGGAAAGTGAACCCCGCTAGTCCTAGGGACTCTGACTTTGGGGACTAATAACCAAGGCACAGTATGAAATACGGTGCCGGGACACCACATATGGCTGACGTAGTGTACCCTGGGTAATAATTATCTTACAATAGGTGTCCCCTTTTCTGAGCCTTTGCTAGGAGTTGTAGTTTTGCAACAGCTGGAGGCACACTAATTCAGAAACACTGTTTAAAGTGACTGTGGATAAAGTTTACATAACAGCTCAACCACATTATTCATTTGACAATCATGACAAAAACTCAGTTGACTTGAAGGCGATTCAGAAAGTTTAAAGTTTGTTTTCCCACTTCCAGTTTACTGCTGTTTCCTGGCAATCTGTCAACTTTCTCTGGGAAAAATGCTCTTCAGAAGTTGTCTATACACATAAGATGGTTGTTATTCCTTCTAAATGTACTTGTTTGGATTGGACAAGTATACATGTTTATTGCCATAGAGAGAGGTGTATACCAGACCTGTGGAGTACATAGAAAGATTTCCCTCTCTTCTATGTTTTGAACCCCTTCCTGGTTTTGGCTACAAATTCTGATTCAAAATACTGACCAAAATACATACATGTCAAACTGGTCTTAGCTATAAAACCAACTTTTGGACCATATTCCAGTCCATTTGGTGCAGGTAAATATTACCAGAATATTTAGGCTATAAGGGCTCATACTGTACATTCCATGGGCCTTTGATGTTTTATATTCCAAAACAAAAATTGTGGCGCCTTCCATTCCGTGCTGCATTAGGCCTCGTTCACACTAAGGAATTTCACTGCACTAATCTAGCATTGGTGTGAATGGGTCTTCTGCCAGAGAACTTCACACGCCGAAAGAATGAACGTGTCTCTATGCGCCTCTGAAGCCTTGCTACATCTGACTTCCGGGTGTAGCGAGCCATTGGCGACTGCATACCCCCCCCCCCCCCCCCCCCCAGCTCTCACTTCCTAGTGACGAAGGAGTGAAGAATTTGCATAATTAAGAGGGCTGGGGAGTGAATATGGAAGGGGAGCTCAGCCGGCTGAGCTCCTTTAATGAGCGCTGGGGTACATTAGGAATAAGCTACAAACATAACTCTGAATATAACCTACAGATTTCATAGTAACCCTTAATTTCACAGTTGTTCACCCACACTATAACCCAGTACACTCGGTTTAGTGCAGTTGAACTAGCTGTCAAATTCTCTTTAAAAATAGTGTGGTTGCCCAATACAGAAGTGGCCCTTCTGTACACTATTGGTCCTATCAGGTGGACTCAGTCCCAGTCCCCTGGCCTCCACACTCCTCAGGACTCTCGTCACACCATCTGTTATATAAAGAGTTAATGTATTAAATTCATATTAATATACCTTTAAATCCTATTAAGTCTAAATAACCAAGGAAGATGCCAGTGACCAGGTGACTTGTTGGTGACCTATGGGGCCCCTCCAAAATGCTCCTATATATATAGCGGGGAGGAGCTAGCCTAGTCACATTCTACTGAGGTACAGTCAAGTGAAGACCTAGGACCTCCACAAGTCAAAGGTCAAGTCATGGAGGAAGAGTTACTGCCCGAGGCACCCGTCATGGCACCCAAGTATCATCCAGAAACAAAGAAGAAGTCATCTACAAATGTGCCCAGGCCTACTCCTGGCATTGAGGAGGTTTGGCCTGCTCAACGGGCACCAGCTAAAGTGCCTCGGCCTATTCCTGCAGAGGAGGAGGTTTGGCTGGCCCAACAGTCACCAATACTTTGTCCCCCAGTGGCGCAAGATGCTACGGTACAGATGGTGGTAACAGTGAGCCCCACCATCACTGATTCTAAATTATCCCAGGTATCATGGAACACCCGAGTCAGTCCCTTGAAGGGGGCACAGTCCCGTGGTCCCGCTACATGTCACAGCCTAGAAAGCACCCTGATAGGCGAGGCTGGGTGGCAAATTTTCGGGATGAACTGCCATGTTCTAATCTTGTTTTCCCTACTATTTAGTAGTGAGGCTAACATTGTTTTGTGGAGTACCACTATTGTTTTGCAGGTTTCGCTGTAACATTTAAGTGATGCACCTGGTGGACTAGCCAAGAACTACCTGTAACCAAAATACGTAAGCTTATGTGCCTGACTTAATCTGTGATCCTTTACTACAGACTCTTGAGTACCAGAACTGTAGAGCGGTACTATCAATTACCTAAAAGAGTAATATATTGTTTGCTGTTTTGCACAAATGTGTACACTACCGAATATTGATGCAAAGTTGATCTACCGGGACCACATTGTAATAAAGTGTATATAACATGTTCTCACAGTTATCTATGGTGTCAAATGTTTTCTTCTAGCCATGGCAGATGTACAGGAGGTATCCTCAATCCATCAGGAAAAGCATATTTACTACACTGCCAGGAATTACATAAAGTTGGTTTAACCCCTTAACGACAATGGACGTAAATGTACATCATGGTGCCGTGGTACTCAACGCACCATGACATACATTTACGCACCGCCATGACCGCAAGCGCTGGACCGGTGCTCGCGTCATGCGTGGCAGGTCCCGGCTGCTATCAGCAGCCAGGGACCCGCCGATAATGGCAGACATCCGCGATCGCGCGGATGTCCGCCATTAACCCCTCAGATGCCGTGATCAATACAGATCACGGCATCCGCGGCAGTGCGGTACTTTGAATGTATGATCAGATCGCCCGCAGCGCTGCCGCGGGGATCCGATCATCCAGCATGGCAGCAGGAGGTCCCCTCACCTGGCTCCGGCTGTCTCCTGGGGTCTTTTGCTCTGGTCTGAGATCGAGCAGACCAGAGCAGAAGATCACCGATAACACTGATCAGTGCTATGCTCTATGCATAGCACTGAACAGTGTTAGCAATCAAATGATTGCTATAAATAGTCCCATATCGGGTCTATTAAAGTGTTAAAAAAAAAAGTAAAAAAATGTATAATAAAAAAGTAAAAACATTTCAAAAATCCCCTACCTCAATAAAAATGAAAAACGTCCATTTTTCCCATTTTACCCACAAAAAAGTGTAAAAAAAATGAATACACATATTTGATATTGACGCATGCGTAAAAGTCTGAACTATTAAAATATATTGTTAATTATCCCGTACGGTGAACGGCGTAAGGGTTTTTATTCCAAATAAATAAAAAATGTATAAAAAGTAAAACCTAAGCAAAAAATGTACTGATAAAAGCTACAGATCATGGCACAAAAAATAGCCCTCATACCGCCCCATATACGGAAAAATGAGAAAGTTATAGGTGGTCCAAATAGGGCAATTTCAAACATACAAATTTTTTTAAATGTTTTGAGATTTTTTAGTACAATTATAGAAAAGCATATCACATGGGTATCATTTTAATCGTATTGACCCACAGAATAAAGAAAACTTGTAATTTTTACCGGAAAGTGTACAGCGTGAAAGCAAAACCTTAAAAAATTTGCAAAATTGCGGTTTTCTTTTCAATTTTCCCACATAAATAATATTTTTTTGGTTGCGCCGTACATTTTATGGTAAAATAAATGATTTATTTACAAAGAACAATTGGTGACGCAAAAAACAAGCCCTCATATGGGTCTGTGGATGGAAATATAAAAGAGTTATGATTTTTAGAAGGCGAGGAGGAAAAAACGAAATTGTAAAAAAAAAATTGGTCTGGTCCTTAAGGCCAAAATGGGCCTGGTCCTTAAAGGGGTACTCCATCCCTAGACATCTTATCCCCTATCCAAAGGATAGGGGATAAGATATCTGATTGCGGGGGTCCCGCCGCTGGGGACCCCCGCAATATCGCAATAGCACGCAGCACCCACCTGTTACTGCTCCGAAAGCGCTGGAGGGTCTGGCTCCCGACCGTGGGGACGGAAGATCATGACGTCACGACTCCGCCCCCGTGTGATGTCACGCCCCGCCCCCTCAATGCAAGTCTATGGGAGGGGGTGTGACGTGGTCGGGAACCAGACCCTCCAGCGCTTCCGGAGCAGTAACAGGTGGTGCTGCATGCTATATTGCGGGGGTCCCCAGCGGTGGGACCCCCGGGATCAGACATCTTATGCTCTATCCTTTGGATAGGGGATAAGATGTCTAGGGGTGGAGTACCCCTTTAAGGGGTTAAATAATACCTATATATAATAGTCAGTAGTAAAAAAAAAATGTACTATTATTGTCTAGTCTTCAGCAAATGTTGTCCATTGTAGTTTCATATACAGATAGAAAGTCAGTATATATGTACACTAGTGAGTAATGTAAATATTGCATTTAATGTAAAGGAGATAGTCAAGTACAATATTCAGTTAGGACTGTAGCCTTATAGTCATTGTATACTCAGTCCATATTAGTCTATAAAATGTTTCATGTCTAATGACTACTGTTTTCCTGTCCACTTTGTACAGGGTTCTCTTGCGGCCAGAGAGATCACCTGGTGAGCGTAAGTAGCACATAAAAGTGGCAGAGCTATTGTGTGTATAAATTGTTGTCATGTATTGAAAAAAAAAATCAATATAACTGCTAGTCCATTGTTGTGGGGAGAAGTAGCACTTGCCGATGGGCCCCTTGAGCACAGGCACCAGGGTAGAGAGCCTCAGGCAGCCCGATCCACATCAATACATACTATAGCAGTTGCAAAGCCAAATGATCTCACACAGTTTATTATTGATTTCATCCTGGTTAAATACCCTGGTTATCTGAGTATGTAAGGACATTGGGGGAGATTTAGCAAAACCTGTGCAGAGTCAAAGTTGTCCAGTTGCCCATAGCAACCAATCAGATCGCTTCTTACATTCTTAACAAGGCCTGTGAAAAATGAAAGAAACAAGCTGATTGGTTGCTATGGGCAACTGGGCAACTTTTCCTCTGCACAGGTTTTGATAAATCTCCCCCATTGTATCTTATGCCACATGAACTCTTCCCCAGTTATCAGCCCTGTGAAGGACATTATAAAATGCCCCAGGAACTGTTTACCCTCATCTTGGGCCAGTGGCCTTGTTCCTTGTCCGCCCTCAAGGATTGTATGCCGAGGACGGACGAGGAGTTTGTGGTGGCCCAGTACAGAAGTGGTCCTTCTGTACACTATTGGTCCTATCAGGTGGACTTAGTCCCAGTCCCTTGGCCTTCACACTCCTCAGGACTCTCGTCACTCCGTCTGTTATTTAAAGAGTTAATGTATTATATCCATGTTAATATATCTTTAAATTCTGTTGTCATGTCTATGTAACCAAGGAAGGTGCCAGTGACCAGTTGACCCCTCCAAATTGCTCCCATATATAGCGGGGAGGAGCTAGCCTGGTCAGATTCTGCTGAGGTACAGTCAAGTGAAGACCTGAGAGTGTCTGTTGTTCCTGAGGGAGACCAAGGCCTAGTCACGCAGCCACTCTATGTGGAACCCCCTTCAGGTGAAAGTCAAAGCCTGGTAAGCCTAAATACCGGGGAGAAGTCTAGTCAGCATAGTCAAGTCTGTCAAGTCTAAAGTAAGTATGGGATTGCATAATTGAGTCCAAGTCCACTACAAGTTCCAGCGAGCCCACAAGTCTCCTAAAGTCCACTGGTCACTTTCTTGGGCCTAAACTGAGCTATAAAGACTTTAACATCTGTCTGCCTCAGTAAAGCTGTCCTTGTTCCGTAACCTTGCATCAGAGTTATTATTTGGCCCGCGCCTGGCCCAGGAACCAGGGGCCATACCTCAGGTGGTGTAGAGGAAAATCACGCCCTGTCGTCATGAATACTAAGGGTTAGTAACATCTGCCCTAAGGGTAACAACATCTTCCCTTCATCACACCCCTCACCACAATAGCTTCTAGAACAGAATATGGTAGCTCATAAAGCATGTGTGATATATACATTTCGAGACTTTGACACTATAAAACACTCTAAAACACTAAAGGGTTGGGTACTGGCATGTTCATTAGCCAATAATGTAAAGTGTAACCATTTTTAGGCTGTTTCACTTTATTTCTATTTTAATTTTATCAATGCTGAATTTGGGGTTCTTCCGTTTTATTCTGGTTACAAGACAATGTTTACACAGTTTTCCTTGCTGTATTATTATTTTCATCATCATCCTCATCATTATTATTACTTACTTTTATAGCTTGCATTCTTCCAGGGCACTATATATATTGAAAGGGATTAGAATAAATAAAGCAAGAACTATGAATGTAAAACATAGTAAATGACAGACTGATGAAGCGGGAGAGAGGGCCATCCCTGTGAGGGCTTGCAATCTACAAGGGGAGGGAGAAAGCTAGTCATCTGTGAGCAGAAAGGCCAGGTTCACACTGAGATTCCGAGTGCAGCCAGAGTCAACTGAAATCAGTCGGCACTAGGACCGCACGGACATTGAGAAGGTCCAGTGTTCTGGCAGAATACTTTGAGTGGAATTCCAGTTGGAAATTCTGTAGTGTGAATCAGGCCTTAGAGAAGCAGTCATTCTTATGGCAATACAGTGACAGCAAGGTTTTTGGTTGTTTTTTAGGTTACTTTTGAAGATCTTGAAAGACAAATATGTTAGGGTAGCGAAAAAGTGATTAAAACGTCCGAACCAAAATGTCAGTACCAAAATGATACAAAAAAGATACGGATCGAAAAATGAGCTCTCAATTCAAATATCAATATTTTTTTTACCTTAACGACCATGGACGTGTATACACGTCCACGTGCCGTTAAGCAGTTATGGCGCGGGCACCTTCAATACTTACAAAATGGCTTTTTTTAATCCAATTTTGCCCAACAAGTATATTTTTTCTGGGTTTGCCGTAAATGTTGTGGTTACATGATTGATGTCATTACAAATTGCAATTGGTGGTGCAAAAAATAAGCCCTCATATGAGTCTTTAGGTGCAAAATTGAAAGCATTCAGATTTTTAGAAGGTGATGAGGAAAAAAGGAAAGTGCAAAACGGAAAAACTGCTGTCCATTTTAGGAACTGTCCAGAGCAGTATATGTTTGCTATGGGGATTTTCTCCAGCTCTGGACAGTTCCTAAAATGGACAGCAGAGGTCAGCAGAGAGCACTGTGGTCATGACATCAGAGGAAATGCATTTCTTTTTTGGATTTCTCTTTAATATACAGCCCCTAAAAAGTACTGGAAGGATAAAGATTTTTTTAATAGAAGTGATTTATAAATCTGTTTAACTTTCTGTCACTAGTAGATTTAAAAAAAAAAAAAAAAAAGGGTTTCTACAGGAGTACCCCTTTAACACAGAGATCCTGCCCTGCTGTACAGCACTTCTAGGGTTGGGGTTGACACATGGAATTACACGATAAGCCAAGCACTGGTTGAGGCAGGACAACGTTGCAGCAAGTAATTTGCTGAGCAGGGCAGTTCCTGTGGGGACGATGCATCCCAGGAACAAGGAAGCAGCAGTGATGGTGGTGACCCAAGGTGAGTATGTTTTTTATTTTTAAAAAAGAAGCCACTAGCCATACATATATATATATATATATATATATATATATATATATTACAATTGCAGAGAATTCGGAGGGCACAGTCTCTATATTCACAGTCTCTATATCCTCTGTGCCGAGGATTCGCTGCTGAAGACACTGCCGTCTCCTATATATGCAGTTGCAATTTTGAATGAAAAACAGCGCTTATGAGATAAGTTCTGATGCAGAGGGCTCGCAGCTGGAGACACTGCCATCTCCTAGTATGCAGCGGCAGTACGATGTAAGGTACAATGCTTATGTCTTATAATCAAAGTGGGTACCTTATGTGGTTAGCGCTGGTCGTCAGACGGGTCCTGGTCCCTGAATGGAGGGTGCGCTGCTGGAGGCTCGGCAGCCTCAGGTATGCAGCGGCAGAAGTGGGCTCCGTTTATGGGTACTGCAGCAGTTATCCTGCTGGCAGTAATGCTGGGCTGGCGGTCTCCTCGTGGTGGGAAGTAGCACGTATTGTCAGAGGTTGATTGACAGATATGGTGAATTCTTTGAAAAAGCTGTATTCTTTGATAAAGATGATGTGGCACTTAGAATAAGTGGTTAAATCTGGGCGCGTTTCAGGTCCTCCGTAGGACCTTTCTTCTGCAGCAAAGGTAAATGTGATGTGCCCTGTGATCCGCAGTATATTATACCTATATGTACAATTTTATATCATATTTAATAAACGTCTTAATTTAATCCAATATTCAAGACTCTGAGCTCCAATTTCTTTAATATTTATATATATATTTGTTTGTTTGTTTGTTTTTTTCCTCCCCAAACAACCCCTTTCCGCTATCAGATTAGACAACTAAAGACAAAAGGTCATCAGTCTGCATAAAGTTTTCAGTCCCTTAAATAAGATGAAATTCTCAGTTATTCATTCTTATTTATTGTTTATTTTAAAAGAATGAAAATAAAATAATGTGGGATCATGCCTGAGACATTTTCAAGTTGTTATTCTGCAAACCTTTGTGGGGTCTGCACTTAAAGATATCTTTCTTGATGCAAACACCGATAGAATACTGCCTCCCAGTGGTCTTTTTACATGAAATGCCTCACTATCTGATTCAACCCTGCGGTATTCTGTCATGGCATGTAACTTGCTCCATGCTCCATGACATCACACTTTTGTATGCTAGTTTTATGCAGTGTTTTAAGTCAAAGCCAACAGTGGAGGCAAAAGAAAGAAAAAGCATAAAGGAAAGACTGATACTACTCTTTATTGTAGTGTTTACCAAACAGAGTGCCTCCAGCTGTTGCAAAACCCAACTCCCAGCATGCTGGGAGTTGCAGTTTTGCAACAGCTGGAGGCACCTTGGTTGGGGAGCACTTTTCTACTGCATCTACTTATGTGTTTGACTCAAAATAACTTCACCAAAAATACCATTGAAAGTTGTCTGTATGTGTCCAGCCTAATATCGGTCATAGGGAACAAAGTGTGAAGGTGGGTAAGTATTTCAGGATTCACAAGCTGAGGTCTGTAATGCAATAATCCAAAAAGAGTAAATATGGTGGATGGATGGATGGATGGAGGAGACATTAACAGATGGAAGGTGTTGGTTACAAGGTCATTGTAATCTCATTTCTCAATGCTATATATTTTTTTAGACAAACAGTTCCATGTTAAATGCTAGAATAGATTATCAGATATTCTGGAAGATCAGATGCATCAAAGATGAAAATACCTTCAAGTGTTGTTCATTGATTCTTTCTGGTTAGGCCATGTTCACACGATGGAATTTCTGTGTGGAATTGCGCAAAAGAATTCCGCACGGACATTCGCTGCAGCAGAGTTCCATTGATTTCAGTGGGATTCTGCTGCACTGTGCACACGGCTGAATTTACTTGCCAGATATTTCTGCCGCTGAAATCCCAATTCCGGAGTCTGCAGAAAGAATAGACATGTCTATTGATTCTTCGTAGTCCGTACGGAAATGCATTGCTGTCTATGAGACAGCGTATTTACGAGTGGTTCCAGCATGTTCCTCTCTGCTGTTGGTGGAATGTCCGCACGGAAATTTTTTGTGTGGACATTCCACCGTGTGAACATAGCCTTAGATTTGTGTTTGCCCTTACA
Source organism: Hyla sarda (assembly GCF_029499605.1). Taxonomy (NCBI): domain Eukaryota; kingdom Metazoa; phylum Chordata; class Amphibia; order Anura; family Hylidae; genus Hyla; species Hyla sarda. Next base: position 119,619,966 of record NC_079191.1, read on the forward strand.
AGAAGTCCATGTAACTGATTCTATCTTAAAGCGCAACTGTCTGGGTGCAATAACTTATATACAGCCTTTGCACTGTGTGCAGGTGGTATAGCAATGTTTTTACCTAATATTTGCAGGCTTTCATGACCCCAAAAAATGCTTTTGATCAAAGCCACTGACGGTCGGATAGGCCCTTCAGCTAATCTAATGTGCGCTCCGCTGCGTGTCATCCTAGCACTGCTGAGGAAGACGGCGGCGGGAGCGCACGTTGGATTAGCTGAAGGGCGCATTGCTGGGACCTCTGTGTCAATCACACAGCGGTCCCAGCGCTGACATACAGGAGATGGGCGTGGCAGTGGGGCATTGCGTACCTCGTGCCACGCCTATCCGACCATCAGTGGCTTTGATCAAAAGCATTTTTTGGGGTCACGAAAGCCTGCAAATATTAGGTAAAAACATTACTATACGTACCACCTGCACACAGTACAAAGGCTGTGTGCAGGTTATTGCACCCAGATTTCATGACAGTTGCGCTTTAACCTTTTGGGGACGGAGTGTGTACAGGACGCCCTCATGTCCAGGTACTTAAGGACGGAGGGCGTACCTGTACGCCCGTGGGAATTTCGGTCCCCGCCGCGCACCGGACCGGGATGACAGCTAATATCTATCAGCAGGCATCCCGTGGCATTGCCTATGGGGGCCAGGGTCCGCCCCCCCCCCAATGTCCTTGTAACCAAAACATCAGCATTTTATTGAAAAAAAATTTTTCCTTTATTTTTACGTCCCACTTTAATGAAAGTTCGTCAATCACCTGTGGGGTGTTAAGGCTCACTTTACCTCTTGTTACCTTCCTAATATTTTTTTTTTACTGTTCTGTCATCATAGAGGCTTCCTAAATGCTACGTGCCCCCCAAAAACCATTTCAGCAAAACTGGCTTTCCAAAAGTAAAATGTCGCTCCTTTCCTTCTCTGCTCTGTGGGTGCACTTTACATCCACATATGAAGTATTTCCTTACTCGAGAGAAATGGTGTTACAAATTTTGGGGGGCATTTTCTCCTTTTACTCTTTGTGAAAATGAAAAGTTTGGGGTAACACCAGCATTTTAGTGTTAAAAATCAAATTTTTTCTTTTCATGTCCCATTTTAACAAAAGTTTGTCAGTCATCTGTGTGGTATAACAACTCAATTTAACCTTTGTTATGTTCCTTGAGGGGTGTTGTTTGCAAAATAGTATGCCATGTAGGGGGGGGTTACTGTTCTGACATAATGGGGGCTTCCTAAATGCGACATGCCCCCCAAAAATCATTTCAGCAAAAATCGCTCTCCAAAATCCCATTGTCGCTCCTTCCCTTCTGAGCCCTCTATTGCACCCACAGAGCACTTTACATCCACATATGAAGTATTTTCTTACTCGAGAAAAAATTATTTACAAGTTTTGGGGGCCTTTTTACCTTTTACCCCTTGTGAAAATGAAAACAATGGGGCTACAATACCATGTTAGTGTTAAAAATTTCGATTGTGAGCCCAAAAACCAACAAAATCACCAGATTTTTTTCCACAGAAACCCAAATCATCTGTGTCAGAACAGGAAACGGTGATAAAAGGAAAAAGAAAAATAGACCACGAGGGTGCAGAGGAGGTAGAAAAACGAAAAAACTGCACAATGCACCAGTAAACTGCACCAGTAAACATGCAACTGCACAAACCAATAAAACTTTTTAATCTTTCTTCACATCTTCTTCAAGAAAATGAAATCTCTTTATTATTAAAAGGTTTATCCTTAACCTCTTAAGGACCCAGGACGTACTAGAACGTCCTGGCACCCTGGGCTTTAAGGACCCAGGACGTACTAGTACGTCCTGGTGTTTCTCCGGTCTCTGCCGCGCCCCGGGCAGAGATCGGAAGCGGATGCCTGCTGAAATGCTTCAGCAGGCATCCAGGGCAAACGCCGAGGGGAAATCGCCCCTGTGATCTGCGGCGATACCGGGCTGATCGGGTCTCTGGGACCCGACCGTCCGGTAATTTTGCATGATCCCGGCTGTCACAGACAGCCAGGACCATGCTAACATATAGGAGCGAGGTGGCAAGCCTGCCACCTCCTCCGATCCCCTGCGATCTGTCGGTTAGTTAACCGACAAATCGCAGGGGGGGGGCGGTTACTTCCTCCCACCCTCCCCGGCCCCTTGAAGTCCAGAGAGGACAGGAGGAAGACCGGAGGACGCGGCGGGGGACGGGGGAGTGCTGGGGCCCGGCCCCGGTACTTACCTCGTCCCTGAAGACCCGGATCACTGCGATGAAGATGGCGGCGGCGGCGACAGGTGAGTAGATCTTCAGCCGCGGTCGGGCCCTTTACAGCAATGCACGTCGCCGTAAAGCGACATGCATTGCTGTAATGGGACCCTGTAAACTACAACTCCCAGCATGCCCAGACAGCCCTTGGCGTCTGGCCATGCTGGGAGTTGCAGTTTTGCAACATCTGGAGGTCCACAGTTTGGAGACCACTGTGCCCTTCCAGATGTTGCAAAACTACATATCCTCAGCATGCCCTTACTGTCCAGGCATACTGGGAGTTGTAGTTTTGCGATAACTGGAGGGCTACAGCTTGGACACCACTACACAGTGGTCCCCAAACTGTTCTCCTCCAGCTGTTGCGTAACCACTACTCCCAATATGCCCTTCGGCTGCCTGGGCATGCTGGGAGTTGTGGTTTTGCAACAACTGGAGGCACACTGGTTGGGAAACATTGTCTGTTTCCTAACTCAGTGTTTCCCAACCCGTGTGCCTCCAGCTGTTGCAAAACTATAACTACCAGCATGCACTGATGCTGGGAGTTGTAGTTTTGCAACAGCTGGCGGTCCCACTCCCCCCCCCCCCTGTGAATGTACAGGGTACATTCACATGGGCAGGGGGCTTACAGTCAGTATACGGCTGCAAGTTCGCGATGCAGCAAATTTTGCGCGGCAGCTCAAACTCGCAGCGGGAAACTCGCTGTAATCGCCCGCCCATGTGACTGTACCCTAAAAAAACTACACTACACTAACACAAAATAAAATAAGTAAAAAACACTACATATACACATACCCCTACACAGCCCCCCTCCCCAATGAAAATGAAAAACGTCTGGTACGCCACTGTTTCCAAAATGGAGCCTCCAGCTGTTGCAAAACAACAACTCCCAGTATTGCCGGACAGCCGTTGACTGTCCAAGCATGCTGGGAGTTTTGCAACAGCTGGAGGCACCCTGTTTGGGAATCGCTGGTGTAGAATACCCCTATGTCCCCCCCTATGCAAATCCCTAATTCAGGCCTCAAATGCACATGGCGCTCTCACTTTGGAGCCCTGTCGTATTTCAAGGCAACAGTTTAGGGTCACATATGGGGTATCGCCGTACTCGGGAGAAATTGCCTAACAAATTTTGGGGGGCTTTTTCTCCTTTCACCCCTTATGAAAAGGGGAAGTTGGGGTCTACACCAGCATGTTAGTGTAAAAAAAAAAAAATTTTTACACTAACATGCTGGGGTTGCCCTATACTTTTCATTTTGACAAGAGGTAAAAGGGAAAAAAGCCCCCCAAAATTTGTATTGCAGTTTCTCCCGACTACAGAGATATCCCATATGTGGGCGTAAAGTGCTCTGGGGGCACACAACAAGGCCCAGAAGGGAGAGTGCACCATGTACATTTGAGGTGATTTGCACAGGGGTGGCTGATTGTTACAGCGGTTTTGAAAAAAGCAAAAAAAACAAAACCCCACATGTGACCCCATTTTGGAAACTACACCCCTCACGGAATGTAATGAGGGGTGCAGTGAAAATTTACACCCCACTAGTGTCAGACAGATCTTTGGAACAGTGGGCTGTGCAAATAAAAATTTTTGTACAGCCCACTGTTCCAAAGATCTGACAGACATCAGTGGGGGTAAATGCTCACTGTACCCCTTGTTACGTTCCTCAAGGGGTCTCGTTTCCAAAATGGTATGCCATGTGGGGGTTATTTTGCTGTCCTGGCACCATAGGGGCATCCTAAATGCGACATGCCCCCAAGCAAAATTTGCTCTCAAAAAGCCAAATATGACTCCTTCTCTTCTGAGCATTGTAGTTCGCCCATAGTGCATTTCAGGTCAACTTATGGGGTACCTCCATACTCAAAAGAGATGGGGTTACAAATTTTGGGGGGTATTTTCTGCTATTAACCCTTGCAAAAATGTGAAATTTGGGGGGAAACACACATTTTAGTGACATTTATTTTTTTTTTTACATATGCAAAAGTTGTGAAACACCTGTGGGGTATTAAGGCTCACTTAATTCCTTGTTTCGTTCCTCAAGGGGTCTAGTTTTCAAAATGGTATGCCATGTGTTTTTTTTTCTTGCTGTTCTGGCACCATAGGGCCTTCCTAAATGCAACATGCCCCCCAAAAACCATTTCTGAAAAACGTACTCTCCAAAATCCCCTTGTCGCTCCTTCGCTTCTGAGCCCTCTACTGCGCCCACCGAACAATTTACATAGACATATGAGGAATGTGCTTACTCGAAAGAAATTGGGCTACAAATACAAGTATAAATTTTCTCCTTTTACCCCTTGTAAAAATTCAAAAATTGGGTCTACTAGAAAATGCGAGTGTAAAAAATGAAGATTGTGAATTTTCTCCTTCACTTTGCTGCTATTCCTGTGAAACACCTAAAGGGTTAAAATGTTGACTGAATGTAATTTTGAATACTTTGGGGGGTGCAGTTTTTATAATGGGGTCATTTATGGGGTATTTCTAATATGAAGACCCTTCAAATCCACTTCAAACCTGAACTGGTTCCTGAAAAATAGTGAGTTTGAAAATTTTGTGAAAAATTGGAAAATTGCTGCTGAATTTTGAAGCCCTCTGGTGTCTTCCAAAAGTAAAAACTTGTCAATTTTATGATGCAAACATAAAGTAGACATATTGTATATGTGAATAAAATAAAAAAAATATTTGGAATATCCATTTTCCTTACAAGCAGAGAGCTTCAAAGTTAGAAAAATGCAAAATTTTCAAATTTTTCATCAAATTTGGGGATTTTTCACCAAGAAAGGATGCAAGTTACCACAAAATTTTACCACTTTGTTAAAGTAGAATATGTCTTGAAAAAACAATCTCGGAATCAGAATGATAACTAAAAGCGTTCCAGAGTTATTAATGTTTAAAGTGACAGTGGTCAGAATTGCAAAAAATGGCCAGGTCCTAAGGTGTAAAATGGCTGGGTCCTTAAGGGGTTAAAGGGGTACTCCCGTGGAAAACATTATTTTTTTTTTTTTATCAACTGGTGCCAGAAAGTTAAACAGATTTGTAAATCACTTCTATTAAAAAATCTTAATCCTTCCAGTACTTTTTAGGGGCTGTATACTAAAGAGAAATCCAAAAAAGAAATGTAGTTCCTCTGATGTAATGACCACAGTGCTCTCTGCTGACCTCTGCTGTCCATTTTAGGAACTGTCCAGAGCAGGAGAAAATCCCCATAGCAAACATATGCTGCTCTGGAGAGTTCCTAAAATGTAAAGCAGAGGTCAGCAGAGAGCACTGTGGTCATGACATCAGAGGAAATGCATTTTTGAGGGTGGATTTCTCTTTAGTATACAGCCCCTAAAACTACAGGAAGGATTAAGATTTTTTGATAGAAGTGATTTACAAATCTGTTTAACTTTCTGGCACCAGTTGATGTATATGTATTATATACGTAAATTAACCCTAGCAAGGTTTTTTCAATCCAGGAAAAAAACTAAATTCCTGGGATATATAATGACACATTACTATTGGGTAGGGACATTGCTGTAGCAGCTTCAGATGTTGTCCCGATGGCTGTAGTAGCTTCGGCTCTGGCGGTTAAACATGTTGAAGTACAGCCAAAATCTATTTTTTATCTCCTGACTTATCAGGGTAATTTTTTTGAGACTTTTATGCAATGGTTTGCAATGATTTTAGGAAAATTAATGAAATCTGAGCGTTCTGGTCTAAATTCTCTAAAAAATAATCATGAACTGGTGATTAGACCTGCTGATAAGGGGGTGGGGGGGGGGTACTGTTATTTTAAATCACACTGATTACATTGCTGAAGCACTACATATTGTATCTGATATTAATTACTATGAGATTTTACCCTCTGATCCCTCTCTCAGTTATTTCAAAGAATATACTAATCCAACTCAGACAGCTATATACTAATCTAACTCAGACAGCTATATCTATGGAATTATTAAATAAAAAAGAGAAAGATTTACAATTGATTAAAGAATATCCACTTACAGCATTTTATTATCTGCCAAAGATTCACAAAGATCTTAAAAAACCACCGGGTTGTCCAATAATTTTGGGCGTTGGTGCCATCACGAGTCATATCTCAAACAGTATGTGATGGATCTACCAGCATATCTTAAAGGGGTACTCCGGTGGTTAATTTTTTTGACTATATGGCATCTTCTTTGTAAGTTTAGTTTTTTTGCAATATACATGTGTTATATGTTTTTGCAGCATGTGTGTGTTTTTCTTACCTGTTTGTTGGGCAGTTCTGTAGTTCAGAGTGTTTTCTTTTACTGTTGTCCACAGTTGTGGACAAGATGTCACAGCTGAGTCTGTTGTGGACAAGATGTCACAGCTTTTTTTCTCTTCTTCTCTGTCTGCAAGAGAGGAATAAGCCACGCCCCCTCATCTCATCCAGCTGAGTACACAGCTCCTCACCTCCCCTCCCCCCGCTCTGTATTCTAAGGACACAGGTCTGCACAGGAGAAGGACCTCACAGAGAAGATAAGTGTTATCTGAGGGGGAGGATGAGAAGGTGCACGGGCTGGGGATGTATGGACTGCAGGGGGATAAATCTCATACTGGGAATGATCTCTATGGGGGAGATTTATCAAAACCTGTGCAGAGGAAAACTTGCCCAGTTGCCAATCAGATTGCTTCTTTCATTTTTCCCAGGCATTTATAAAAATGAAAGCAGCAAGCTGATTGGTTGCTATGGGCAACTGGGCAAGTTTTCCTCTGCACAGGTTTTGATAAATCTCCCCCTATATGTGAAGGGGGAGGGGGGACTCCTGAATGACACATGCTGGGAGTTGTAGTCCCTGTTGTGTGTGTATGCTAGTGTTTACAAACCAGTGTGTCTCCAGATGTTGCAAAACTACAACTCCCAGCAAGCCCTGACAGACTTTGGGCATGCTGGGAGTTGTAGATTTGCAACATCTGGAGGTACACTGGTTGGGAAACACTGTTCTAGCCTATTCAGTATACACATCATGTTACACCAGTGTTTCCCAACCAATGTACCTCCAGCTGTTGCAAAACTACTACTCCTAGCATGTCCAAAGGCTGTCAGGGCATGCTGGGAGTTGTAGTTTTGTAACACCTGGAGGCACCCTGGTTGGGAAACACTGGTGTATGCCCTACAGAGGTGTGGTGAACTACAACCCCCAGGAGACTACAGAGACAGCATGCTGGTGTTATACCACAGACTGAAGACTCCTGAATGACACATGCTGGGAGTTGTAGTCCCTTTTGTGTGTGTGTATGACAGTGTATCCCAACCAGGGCTGATTATATTAGTGTGCTGTGTATAAGGGGGCTAACCCGGGAAAATAGTAGGATGGGTAAAGGGCGGAACAAACAAACAAACAAAAAAAGAGCCGCCCCAAACCAGCAAGGCATGTGGCATGCTGGGATTTGTAGTTTTCAGCACAGTAAGAAACAGGAAATAGAAGCAAAGATAGGAAAACAAAGTGGGAGATAAAAAGACAACAAATAACGGAAATAGAGTAGGCTAAACAACAAGAATAGAAATGAAACAAAACAAATAGGGTAAGTCAAAAATGGAAAAACACGTTGACCAACGGAGTACCCCTTTAAGGACTCCTCCCAACTGATTGAGGAATTATATATTTTTACAGTAGATCGCATTGAATGTTTTTTCCAATATTTTAGAAGAAAAAGGGATTAATGCTATTAGACATTTTTTAGGTGAATTTATCAGTGATGAACAGTCACAATTCATTATTGATTTTATACGGTATATTTTAAATCATAATATTTTTTCTTTTAATGATACTATTTACAGGCAAACGAGGGGCTGTGCGATAGGTACGCGTTTCGTGCCTAGTTATGCCAGTTATACTTATGCTAATTTATACATGGGGTTGTTCAAACGCGTGTTCATCGCACAGTCCTCTTGGATGTGTGACCATGCCTGACCATATATTACACTACGATTAATAGATGACTTGTTTTTCACTTGGAAAGGTACAGAGGAGGAAGCCCTATCTTTTATATCACACCTGAACCAAAATGACTGGGGTCTTGTTTTTACTTCTAATATTTCTAAAGAGAGAATTGTATTTTTACACCCTGTTCCAAATTATTATGCAAATTCTATTTAAGTGTCACACAGATTAAATATTTAGTTTTTCAGTGTAACTCATGGATGGCATTGTGTCTCAGGGCTCTTTTGATCACTGAAAACGATCTCGGACACCTGTGATAAGTAGATTGCCAGGGGAGCCCAATTTAAGGAAAAACTACTAAAGGTGGGTGTTCCACATTATTAAGCAGACACCATTTTCATGCAATATGGGAAAGAAAAATGATCTCTCTGCTGCCAAAAAGAGTGAAATAGTTCAATGCTTTAGATGAGGTAAGAAAACATTAGATTTTCACGAAAACTTAAGCTTGATCATCGCACTATTAAGAGATTTGTGGCTGATTCAGAGATGTGTTCGTGCAGATAAAGGCACATTGAGGAAGATTTCTGCCAGATCCATGCATCGGATCAAGAGAGCAGCTGCTAAAATACCATTACATAGCAGCAAACAGATACTTGAAGCTGCTGGTGCCTCTGGAGTCCCACGGACATCAAGGTGTAGAGTCCTCCAGAGTCTTGCAACTGTGCATAAACCTTCTATTTGGCCACCACTGTCCAATGCTCACAAGTAGAAATGGCTGCATTGGGCAGAAAAATACATGAAGACTAATTTTCAAACAGTTCTGATCACTGATGAGTGTCGGGCAACCCTGGATGGTCCAGATGGATGGAGTAGTGGACGGCCGCCCTGTTCCAAAAAGGCTGTAATGTCAGCAAGGTGGTAGTGGAGTCATGTTTTGGGCCAGAATCATGGGAAGAGTGCTGGTCGTCCCTTCAGGGTCCCCAAAGGTGTAAAGATGACCTCTGAAAAGTATGTGGAGTTTCTGACTGATCACTTTCTTTCCTGGTACAGAAGGAAGAACTATGCTTTCTGTAATAAAATCATCTTCATGCATGACAATGCACCATCTCATGCTGCAAAGAATACCTCTGTGTCAATGGCTGCTATGGGGCTAAAAGGAGACAAAGTCATGGTGTGGCCTCCATCTTCTCATGACCTCAATCCTATTGAGAACCCTTGGAGCATCCTCAAGCAAAACATCTATGAGGGTGGGAGGCAGTTTTCATCCAAACAGCAGCTCTGGGAGGCTATTCTGACATTTTGCAAACAAATTCATGCAGAATCTGTCCAAAAACTCACAAGTTCAATGGATGCAAGACTTGTGAAGCTGCTAGCAAATAAGGGGTCCTATGTTAAAATGTAACGAGACCTATTAAAAAGTTAAGTTAAAAAGAATTTGCAGTTCTTTATAACCTATAAAGTGTTTTTAAACTTACTGTGCGTAATAATTTGGAACAGTGCATTGTAAGTTTATTGGGGGACATTTATCAAGGGGTTTAGTCAGGTTTTCTTTACTATAATTGTCTAAAAATTGTCGCAACTGGGACTACGTGTGTTTTCGTGCGACAATTTGCGTGAAGAACAAGAAAAGCAAGAAAATTCAAACGTGCTTACGTAGTAAATTTTTCCAAATGGATTTGCTTTAGTCAGGTATTTATTAAGTGCGACAGTCGCAGCTGCGCAATAAAATGTCGCAACGGCCGTAAAAATTGACTATATTTACTCCAGCTCCAACATGGAGCAGGAAAAGCTACTGCTGCCCAGGCTCCGACATACTTTCTCCCTGCTACCCTCACTTTGCTACAGGGACACTGCAGTGATTTACATCCCACCCCTCTCACCTTCCAGCGCCACACAACTCCCATCTGTCTGCTAACTGTTGCAAGACTACAAGTCCCAGCATGCCCTTACAGTGAGGACACGCTGGGAGTTGTAGTCCTGTAGCAGCGGGAGCTGAGCGACGCGGGCGGGAGAAAGGGGGGGATGTATATCAGTGTTCCCATCATTATTAAGTGAGGGTAGCGGGGAGGCAGTATGAGGAGCCCGGGCGGCTGCACTGTAATGCCCGGGCTCCTTATAACATATACCGGCGCCGCAGACTCCAAAATCCCATGCTGTCATTACACATTTCCCGCTGGGTCCTGTGATTGGCCAGGGCCAGCAGCCAATCACAGGACCCGACCGGAACATTGACATAACATTAGGGGATATAGGAGTCTGTCAGGGGGGGGGTCCGTCAGCAACCCCCCCATGGCTTTCACTTCCGCTGTGCCTGTCCGTAACACCCAAATCCCCCCCCCCCTCCAGCCTTCACCTGCACTGTGCTCGGCCTCTGCCCCCACCAGCACCCCCCCCCCCCCATGGCTTTCACCTCCAACACCCAAATCCCCCCCCGGCCTTCACCTGCACTGTGGTCGGCCTCCGCGACCACATCTTCGGTTGCGCCGGCCTCCGCTCTCACGTCTTCCGTTGCGCCGGCCTGACGTCCCTCCGTCAGTGACGTCACTCACAGGGCGCCCGGAGAGGAGCGCTGCGCTGGATGGGTGAGTGTGTGTGTCTGTCTCTATCTCTGTCTGTGTGTGACTTTGTGTGTGTGACTCTGTGTGTGTGTGTGTGTGTGACTCTGTGTGTGTGTGACTGTGTGTGACTGTGTGTGTGTGTGACTGTGTGTGACTGTTTGTGTGACTCTGTGTGTGTGTGTCTGTGAGTGTGTTGTGTGTCTCTCTGACTGTGTGTGTGTTTGTGTGTGTGTCTCTCTGTGTGTCTCTCTTTGCAGGACTACAACTCCCAGCATGCCCTTACTGTAAGCACATGCTCGGAGTTGTAGTTGTGCAGTGCAGGCGAATGACAAGCTTGTCCCCTGCCCCCAGCTGCAGGACTACAACTCCCAGCATGTCCTTACTGTAAGGGCATGCTGGGAGTTATAGTCCTGCAGCTGGGAGCAGGGGACAAGCTTGTCACTTGCCCACACATCTCCTGCACCACACAACTAAAACTCTCAACATGTCCTTACTGTAAGGGCATGCTGTGAGTTGTAGTCGTGCGGGGCAAGAGATGTGCGAGCAGGTGATAATAAATGTACTAACCTATTTTTTGTGTTTTTTTTTCTCTTCTCATTTCAGATCCGTGTATCCTGTGGACTCCTTCGGATTTGATGAACTACTTCGATGACCAGCATTTTTCTGTGTTTGATTTTAATAAAATGGTTAACGAGAGCTTGTGGGGGAGTGTTTTTTGTAATAAAAAATTTTTTAAGCCTGTTGCGTTTTTTCCTTACTTTGCTTGACAGTCTTAGTAGTGGAAGCTGTCTTATAGACGGAGTCCATTACTAAGCCAGGCTTAGCGTTAGCCACAAAAACAGCTAGCGCTAACCCCCAATTATTACCCCGGTACCCAACGCCACAGGGGCGCCGGGAAGAGCCAGTACCAACAGGCCCGGAGCATCAAAAATGGCGCTCCTGAGCCTAGGCGGTAACAGACTGGCGTTATCTAGGCTGGGGAGGGCCAGTAACAATGGTCCTCGCCCACCCTGGTAACGTCAGGTTGTTGCTATTTGGTTGGTATTTGGTTGGCATTTAGTTGGCATAGGGGACCCTATGCGTTTTTTTTTTTAAATAAATAATTACGCATAGGGTCCCCCCTATTTTTATTCTCAGCCAAATACCAAACAAACAGTAACAGCCTGACGTTACCAGGGTGGGCGAGGCCATTGTTACTGGTCCTCCCCAGCCTAAATAACGCCAGCCTGTTACCACCTAGGCCCAGGAGCGCCATTTTTGATGCTCCGGGCCGGTTGGTACCGGCTCTTCCTGGCACCACTGTGGCCATGGGTACTGGGGTAATAATTGGGGGTTAGCGCTAGCTGTTTTTGTGGCTAACGCTAAGCCCGGCTTAGTAATGGACTTTGTCTATAAGACAGCTTCCACTACTAATCCTTTCAAGTAAAGTTAGAAAAAAACACAACAGGTTTTAAAAAATTTTAATTACAAAAAACACTCCCCCCACAAGCCCTTGTTAACCATTTTATTAATATCGAGCAAAGAAAAATGCTGGTCATCGAAGTAGTCCAGCGAATCCGAAGGAGTCCACAGGATACACGGATCTGAAATAAGAAGTAACAAAAAATAAAAATAAAATGAGTAAGTACATTTAGGTAGAAAAATCAGTGGTAAAAAAATGTAATAAATACACACACACGTATATATATATATATATATATATATATATATATATATATATATATTGCTGCAAAGTGGTGTTCTGTATTCATTATTTGGTTTTTGCTTATGTGTGCTAAGAAAAAAATGGTATTTAAAAGTGATTTATTGGTTTTTGCTCATGTAAGCCAAATTTATCAACCCCTTGTGATAGTATGATAAATATGTCATACATAAGCAAAAAAATTGCAAGAAAAAAATGACTACAGAGCTTGCTTAAAAAAGCAACGATGATAAATGTCCCCCGATCATGTTTAAAAAAAATACTGTTATCATTAGGTTTGTTCAAAAAAATGTGAATTGTACTCTTAATAGTTGATAACATGAGAATTATGCTGACTGTTATATAATCAATTGTTTAGGCAAATGAGAAAAATATGCATAATATTATTTGCATAATAATTTGGAACAGGGTGTAGATCTGGAAGTTTTTTTTAGTACTGATAATATCTGCACTAAAATGCACTTTAACCTCTTAAGGACGCAGGGTGTACCTGTACGGCCGGCCCCCGGTCTATAACTTGGGGTCATGGCATTACCCCGCATCATAGCGGGTCGGTCATGGCAGCTAATGAAAGCCAGGACCCTGGGCTAATGTCGTGCGACACTGATCGTTGTGCCGTGCACCCTTTAGATGCGGTGTTCAAAGTGGATTGCCGAATCTAAAGTAACACAAATACACTCCCGACAGCTCAGTTGGGCTGATCAGGACCATTGCGGTGAAATCACGATGTCCCGATCAGTTAGAACGCAAGCGGAGGGTGCCTTACCTGCCTATGGTCCGATCGGCGATTGATTGCTCCAAACCTGAAATCCAGGCTTCAGCAATCGACTGCCGATAACACTGATCATTGCCATGTTAATGCATGGCAGTGACATGTGTAGAAGATCAGTGTGTGCAATATAAGGGTATGTTCACAATACAGATGTGTTGCTGAATCTCCACTCTCAGAATTCAGCGAGCAGAGTTTGTCTGGAAGCCGGCGGTGGCGGCAGTAGGACTGGGCGGCACTGCGTCATCACTATTGACAGCTATGCAGTACTCGTGGACTTCCACGCAAAGAATGAACATGTTATTTCTTTGCATGGAACAAATTCAGCAGTGGCCACAGTGTGAATGGGTCTCGCGGAAGACCCATTCACAGTGATGCTAACGTTCACTGTGCGGAATTCCACTTGCAGAATTCCGCTCACAGAATTCTGCGGGAATTCCACAGTGTGAACATACCCTTATAGCCACTAGAGGGGGCTATAACACTCCAAGAAAAAAGTATGAAAAAAAAAGATAATTTAGCCTCTTCCCTAATAAAAGTAAGAATCACCCCCTTTTCTCATTTTTAAAAAAAAACTGTGTAAATTAAAATAAAAAAAAACATATGTGGTATCACCGCATGTGGAAATGTCCAAACTATAAAAATATATTGTTAATTAAACTGCATGGTCAATGGCGTACGCGCAAAAAATTCCAAAGACCAAAAAGTCTGATCAATACAAAAATGGTACCACTAAAAACTTCAGATCACGGCGCAAAAAATGAGCCCTCATACTCCCCCCCCCCCCCCCGTACACAGAAAAATAAAAAAGTTATTGGGGTCAAAAGATGACAATTTTAAACATATTTATTTTCGTGCATGTAGTTATGATTCTTTACAGAAGTAAGACAAAATCAAACCTAGATAAGTAGGGTATCATTTTCATTGTATGGACCTACAGAATAAAGAAAAGGTGTAATTTTTACCCAAAAATGCACTGCGTAGAAACGGAAGCCCCCAAAAGTTACAAAATTGCATTTTTTTCTACTATTTTGTCCACAATGAATTTTTTTTCCCTTTTCGCCGTGGATTTAAGGGTTATGATTTTTAAAAAGTAAGGAGGAAAAAACAAAGGTGCAAAAACAGAAAAACCTTGAGTACTTAAGGAGTTAAAAGTGTAGATGTAAACAGTTTTTGGGGTATGATAGCTCCCATTGCGCTAAATGGTTAAATAATACACCATATGGTCGCCTGTCCATAAAAGAGACACTGCGGAGCTGGAAAGGGTGCAGAGACGTGCGACTAAACTAATATGGGGCATGGTACATTTTAGCTACGAGGAACGATTAAAGCAGATACAATTGTTTAGTCTTTAGAAGAGACGTTTATGATTAACGTATATAAATGGCCCATACAAAAAATATGGAGAAAAACTGTTCCAGGTTAAACCCCCCAAAGGACGAGGGGGCACTCCCTCCGTCTGGAGAAGAAAAGGTTTAGTCTAAAGGGGCGACACGCCTTCTTTACCATAAGAACTGTGAATTTATGGAACAGTCTACCTCAGGAACTGGTCACAGCAGGAACAATTAATAGCTTTAAAACAGGGTTAGATACATTCCTGGAACAAAATAACATTAATGCTTATGCAGAATTAGAAAACAACATCCCTTCCCCTTATCCCCTTACACCCTTCCCTTCAATTCCCTGGTTGAACTTGATGGATGTATGTCTTTTTTCAACCATACTTACTATATGGCCAGTATCAGAGATTGCGGAAGAATTGCACCTCTGATGGTGACTATATAATTCAATCTAAAGTCCTGTATAATTGATTCAGAGAGAAAGGTTACCCAAAATTTTTTCTAAATAACGCATATCAAAAAGTATTTAACTCTACCCAAACTGATATCTTAAAACAAATGAAAAAATAAGACTAAGGATAAAACTGCAAAAAAGCAAGAAAAAAGGACAAATACTGTGTCTAAAAAAATAAGGCCAAAGGACAAATAGCAATGTTTTTAGATTCAGTTTCTTCACAATTTCAACTGTGCCACTGATCAGATTCGAGATATCTTGTCCAAACATTGGTTCATCATTAGGATGGATCCTATTATGAATAAGGTACTTCCAAAAAAAAAAAACATCACTTACATTTACACGTGCTCGGACCCTGGGTAATCATTTGGCACCTAGTCGCCTTAAAAAGAAAAACATTCCAACTAGTGCTATTGAAATGAACACTGAATCTACTCTTGTAAATTGCACTTCTGTGAAAAACAGGATAAAAATGGATACAGGTCCCTTTCGGTGTGGGAGTGCCCAGTGCCGTTGTTGTCTGTGGATTCCGGCCTTTTTTTTTACATCTTTCTCTTCTTTTTGGACAGGGGAACTGTTCCATATCAAGGAACATTTGGAATGTTCAATGTCCTATATTGTTTTTTTACTTACGTGTAAGTGCGGTATGCAATATATAGGATGTACTGTCCAAATGGCTCGTTCTAATATGAATAAACATAGACATAACATTGCTAAAAAAAAATGCTTGCTGCATAGTACATAGTACATCTCACTTGTTCATAATAACAAAACAGACTGTTTACAACTTTGCATTATGGAGAGTTTCTCCGAATCCTGCCCGAACAGTTATCAGAGACTGATAAACCGTAAGTCCTATTTATGTCCAGTTTTTGGCCAGAGGGTCTTAGTTAAATAATTGAGAAAACAACTGTATAATAGTATTTTAAATAATTTATGTAGTGTTGCTTCATTTTTTATTGTAATATGTGGCATTGAGCGATGTAATCTTTGTTTAACCTTTGACCTGTGATCTCACTTCCTCCCCTTTTTTTCCTTACTTAATGTGTCCATTGTTTTTTCACTTTGATCATGTCTGGAGAAAGGGTCAGATCGATCCTGAAACACATGACATGAAATAAATCACTACATTTTTGTACACTACTGTCTTATCATTTAGCGGTAGCTCTCCGTATCAACCCTTTCCTGCAGTGTCTTTGATACTTACTTGCTTGTCTGTAAAATGAAAGAAGCGATCTGATTGGCTGCTATGGGCAACTGGGAAACTTTTCCTTTGCACAGGTTTTGATAAATCTCCCCTTATGTCCTTGTTAGTTAGTATTGCAGTGTTTTTGGAGTAGAATAGTGTTTGCAGGATCACATCACCCATAGGCAAGGGCTTTGAAGCCAAAAAAAACACAAGTCACATAGCGGCCACATTGTCGGCTGTCAACTAACTGTTATCAGAAGTCAACCTTTTTGCTTGGGCAACGTTTTGGCTATGGCCTCAGTATATTCTTCATATTAAATTGTTTAATCTGTTCCTAATTTGTATTTGCTCAAATCCAAGAGACTTATTGAAATCATGAAATGGTTCAGCTAAACAAGACTGAATAATAAAGTGTCACTAAAGGGTACAAAGGCCCTGTACTACAATGACGTCTCCCTGAAGAGGAGCTGAGGTACCGGAGAACTTTCCAGCAGATCCAAGCTGGTATGATTGGCCTGGTTTCCCCATGTAAAATCTGTGTGAAGTGATACATAGCCATAAACACTGACAAGAGAAAAGGCAGGAAAATGTCAGCGCTGTTGTTCAGAGCAATTGCTTTATCCATTTTTGTGGTTGTGGGCCGGGAGTTCTGTCATTGCTGAGTCACAGACATCTCCTTGATGTGCCATCTTGGGACATGTTAACCTGCCATGGCTGAAAAATATAGACCACAACCCCACATGGGTAACATCTGCCAAATAACAGAAGTCAGGATGGCAGAATGACACATGGATCCCTTTTTTCCTCCTACATCTACACCCACTCATCAGGCACCATGCCATGGTTATACATGATATAATGGAGAGACAGAAGGCTGCCCCGCTGAGGGAAGCCCAGGGCGCCATGATATGTAAAACAGAAACAAATAGAGGAGAGCCTCTCAGCCACCATGCAAAGTGTATAGTAATTCCTTAGAAATAAGAGCTGGATTGTGCAACAATACGAATTATTGTACTGTAAAAAATAATTTCAACCTAAATCAATTCATTTTTCAATTTTAGACTGTTCAGACTAGTATTTGGAACTTTTTCTGAGTCGTTCTTTGCTTATAGGGGCTACAGCAAATGCTAATATGCAATGTGCAAACAGTATGTTTTTTGGTCCTTTACAGTCCAAAATAAGTTTCAAAATCTTCAATTTTTTTTTAGACAGAAATGACCCAAAACAAGTTATAATTGCAAGGGAACTTGTTTAATGTAATGCAATGTAATTCAAAGTAAAAAAAAAAACAGCCTTTTGGAACTTTTATGAAGCATAAAATAGATTTGTTCTATTCTTTCTTTATCTTAGTCCTAACAGCAGCACAAGTTGGGTAGAAATGTAATCAATCAGGACAGGTAGGAATGTAATAAATGAACTAATTAATAAACAATTAAGCCCAGTACTAGCCTCTGTAAGAGTCCCCCATCCTCCCCCCTCACAATACCATGTGCAACAACAAGTAAACCAAAACTAAAGAGAAAGGGATATTTGTGTGCTGCTGTTAGGACTAAGGGAAAAAAATATCATTAGAAATTAACAATTCCCTAATATCCTAACTAGCAGCACAAGGGAGTTTTTAGCAAGAAAATAGATGATAAATGATCTGTACGAAATTCAGAAAGACTTGCCAAAAGCAGCGTCTCTAAACTCCTATTACTAAGCCTATAATGGTTAATAAAGGTGGAGTGGAACTCTATGAACCCAGAACAGGCGCTAAGACATCTTCGGTCTACATTTGGAAAAGAAAATAGCATAAATATTTATGCATAGAAAGACAGAAATAGCAGTGATTCCCTTAAAAGATCTATACCTGTCATTCTGTCCAAGGACAGAAAAAAGCACATGGTTTTGTAAAGGGGGGGGGGCGGGTCTCTTATATGGGCTTGTGTAGGGCTTAAAGGGGTATTCTGGTGAAAAAAATCAACTGGCTCCTGAAAGTTAAACAGATTTGTAAATTGCCTTGATTAAAAAATCTTAATCCTACCAGTACTTGTGGTCAGGACTTTGAACCGTGCATGGGCTTACCTGTTATCTCCTGCCAAGGCCACCTGCAAGAAACTAGATTTACCAAGACCTAAACCCAAAACTCTGCTTATAACATAGAACAGCGGTTGAGGTGTGCCTGAAAACCGCGTCGAGGGTCAGCCTATAGAGGGCATTCCCTTATGTATGGTGATGAAGAAAAGGGTGAGGAGGGTGGGTTTCGCCAACCCAGCATACGCCCAGAGGGAGGGGCCGATGGATGTTAAATAGCCAAAGCCCCTCCCACAAATTCAGCCTGATAGGCTTCCCACTTGTGGTCAGGACTTTGAACCGTGCATGGGCTTACCTGTTATCTCCTGCCAAGGCCACCTGCAAGAAACTAGATTTACCAAGACCTAAACCCAAAACTCTGCTTATAACATAGAACAGCGGTTGAGGTGTGCCTGAAAACCGCGTCGAGGGTCAGCCTATAGAGGGCAAAAATACACCACCAGTTAGGGTAATTAAGTATCATTTATTTATAGTGCCAAAAATTGAAATGCCTCTGCCATTTCCCTTGAGGGATCTGGGACATAAGTGGTATATGCATCAGACCGCCACCTCCCCAACTTCTGGATGACATGTACAGGCACTTTGTGCCTGGAGGCCGCCGATGCTGCTCCTATGCGGAATGAGTGCCCTGAGAACTCTCTGGGGTTGTGTCCTAAATTACCAAGCAGCGTGCGGACATGCGATGTGAAAAGAGAAGTGGTAAGAGCACCTCCACCGAAAGGCAACAGTGGCGACTCCGGAGGCTTATCATGGAGGAACTCAACCAGTTGTGCCAACACTGCCACCGGGCACCAGTTATTGCCTGAAGGAAAATACTTAACCACCGCCCCCCACCTACAAGTTTTTGTGACCGACAGTGAAACTTCGAACCAAGAACCCTGCCACCTTAAATGAGCCTTCTGTGGATGTGTCGCTCCCCGCCTGACACATGAAAATTCACCCGGCCGGAGGAAGCCATAGAAGGCTAGATAAATGGCAGATTTGATTATCAGACTGCGCTCGAAGCCAAACGGGTTATTGGCTAATGCGTCAGACATGGCTCGGAACAGCTCGCCGCTGATCGGTTTCCTGAGAGTTGGCGCTGTGGCGCTACGAGCCACCACCCCTCTGAGCGCAGCCTTGACAGCCTGAGATGATAAGATAGATAGCCTGTCTGGGTGGGATAAAGAAATGAAATGCTGAATGCCCGAAAGGTAAGATTTGATAGTGCTATGAGACAGGTGCAGAGAAGAGTGGCAGAAACCGATGAAAGATAGAATGATAGTGGTGTCGTAAGAAAAGGGGATGCTATGCTGCGACAGATATGCCCTGAAGGTGTCGTGTGCTGCATGATAGGCCTTCCTGGTATTGGGGGCTAAGGCGTCCGACATTAACTCCCGGGCCACCTGTGTGTAATGATTCAGTCCAAGATTAATTGTGCCAGGCAAGGGGGTTGTGTTCCTACTGCGTCTGCTTGCGGAGCCACCTGTGAAAAGAGATGGAAATTAGCCCTGGACAGAGCATCTGCGGCCGTGTTGTCTACCCCCGGTATGTGTCTGGCTACAAAATTGAAATTGTGTTGTAAGGACACCCAGACTAGTCTGCGCATGAATGACATGACAGTAGCATGCCCGGAACTGCCCTTGTTGACTATGGCAACTGTCGCCTGATTGTCACACTGAAACTCCACCGTCTGCCCTGACCATTTGTCACCCCATGTCACTGCAGCTGCTACAATGGGGAAAACCTCAAAGAGTGCCGAGGTGCTGCTGAAGCCTGCCAGAGCCATTACCTGCTTGGACCATTGGCCCGCCATCCACCTGCTGCCCCACACTGCACCATAACCGATGGAAGATGACGCGTCGGTGCAGATCTTGGGGGACAACTCGGAGGCTGGCGGGACAAACATGGCCGTCCCATTCCATTGTGCCATGAACCTATCCCACATGTTCAGGTCAGCCAGGGCTTGACAATCTAACCAAACCCTACTGTGTTGATGAGGGACACCATGCAGCAAAGACAATATTCTGGATACAAACGCTCTACCCTGCGGGATTGCTCGCATAGCAAATGCCAGCATTCCCAGCAAGCTCTGCAACTCGCCCTTGGTCGTGACCTGTGAGACCGTGTACTTATGAATAGTGTCTCTGATACGGTTGAGTTTGTCAGTGGGCAAGCTGACTTGCATTGCGACTGAATCTAGGATTACTCCCAGAAAGGTGAGACACTTAGTTGGACCGACCGTTTTCTTGGGAGACACTGGCACCCCAATATCAGTGAACAGTTTTAGCAATCTGACCAACTGGTCCGGCTCTTCCCTCGGGCGACTGAGCAGAAGAAAGTCATCCAAGTAATGGATGACCTGGCTGCATCCAGAGACATTAACCAGCAGCCAGTGCAATGCCTGGGCCAGTTGGTCAAACAGCCACGGGCTGCTCTTGCATCCGAACGTCAACTTGGAAGCAAAGTAATATGCCCCTTGCCATTTGAGCCCAAACCATTGCCACTGGTCCCTGTGCAATGGCAGCAACTTGAAGGCGTCAGTGATATCCGCCTTCGCCATCCAAGTCCCTGGGCCGAGCGCCAAGATGACCTGAATAGCCTGGTCTATGGAAGAATAATGCATGCTAAACTCCTCGGATGGAATGAGAGAGTTGATACTGGGAATACGTGACCCATGAGGAGCCGACAAGTCAAATATCAGTCTCTTTTTCCCATTGAACTTGCCTGTTACCACCCCTACCGGACTGACCCTCCAAGACCTGAATGGAGAAACTAACAAGGGGCCAATCATATAACCTTTCATTAGCTCAGCATTTATAAATTCAGTGACAACAGCGGGATCGTTTACGGCAGACAACAGATTGTCGCATTCAAATGTGGCCTGCGGCAGTGTGACCATGCCGGCGTGGAAGCCTCTATCAAAACTATTAATCAACCATTGGACCCAATCTGGGTCCGGGTGATCCGCGAGCAGAGCGGCCAGGACTGGGGTACGTACCCCGCCTAGTCATGCTGGCCCTTTCTGCCTACAAGCAGAGCCCGGATGTGCCCTGAAGCAGTAGAAGCAGACGTGTAATAACCTGCAATTGCTGAAGTTGCACGAAGACATGTTATAGTTGTTACAAATTTGTGAGCCTCCGAGGTAGTGTACTGGACGGCCCAACTTATCCACGGCAGGTGCGGACCTGCTGAAACTGTCCGTGGAAGTGGACGGTCTGATAGTGCCCTGCTCGCCCTGTTGAGCCAGCCCTACACACCACGCCGTAGTATGCGTGATTGATTGACAGGCGGCACATGCGGGGAATTTGAGATTTGCGAAGTGGCTGCAGAACATCTGTGAATCTTCGATGCTCCAGTCTGTGAGATACCCATCTTGGCTGAAGGCCGCCGCTGCCATGGCTGAGAAACTTCTATGATAATCGTAGAAATGGGTACCACCGTATTTGTAAGCGTATTCCGTAACCCTCAGCAAATACAGGTCGAGCTCCTCTCTGCGCTCCGGCCTGGCTGAGCATATCACCTCCCTGTATTTGCTGAAGGCAATGACAAACTCGTGGATATTTAGCTTCCGTTTCAGCCTGGTGTCCTTACTCTTAAGGACAACAGATAAGTCAGCGCATGCTACCGTTCTAGTGTCCTCAACGTCAAAGGCAGATAGCAACAGGGCCGCCAAATTGATGTCCTTCCCTTCCAGTATGTCTTTCCTCAGGGCCGCTGGGACAAAATGGACTGGTGACACCCTTGGTGGCCCAGAGCGCCTACCTGGGTTGCCTACCGGAACAGGGGCAGACATCTGTGTAGGCGTTGGCGCCTGCAATACTGCTGGAGCTGGAGGCCCCTGAATGCCCCTTCTCTCCAGAGAATCCAGCCTGCCCAACATGGAAGTCATCATTGCATGCAGTTCAGAGAGGGTGGACTGGCTCGAGGTCCCCTCCTGACTGTCGCCAGCCCCCTGATCCGCCATGAGGAGTTTGTACAACTCTGCTTTTCGGGCGGTTGCTGGAAATGGAATTGCTCTCTTGCGCAACTCCTCCATCAATTTAGGGATCGTCCAAGCCCTGTAAGCTGCAGAGGAGGGCGTCCCTCGCACGGAGCTTCTAGCTGGTGTATCAGGGATGGACATCGGGTCCTCTATGTCTGACACGTGAGACATGACCTGTCCGGGCCGTAACGGGTGCCGGGGAAACAAAACGGTAATCGTGAGTCACCAGATATGAGAAACGTGTACCCCCCTCGCTGAGTACTGACTGACCTTACCACCACTGTAACACAACAGTAAGACGTCTGAACGAACAGCAAATCGACTGTAACCCTGCAAACAACCGAATACATACTTAATGTTAGCTTACAGCTGCAGACTGCCCGTGAAATGTGGCCGAACCCAAGAGTGCTGACCGTAGTGCCAGTGCGACCCCAGAGTACCACCTGAATAGTTTGAAACGAGGCCTGACCGTGTGTCTGACCGAGAATGTGTGCATGACGCGTATAGTCATGAATTATTAAACCGTGAACACATCCTGACTGCGAGTCAAGATTACAGTGTGCACCGTTTCTAACTAACTAGCGATGGCTCTGAAGACGTGTCAGCAACCACCGCAGGCGAGAGGTCACCCTTGAAGAAGAGTCAAGATCGCAGTGACCACTACCTGTGTAAACGAAATGCTCTGTATGCGTGACAGTAGCAATGACGCCTTGAACCCTATCTGACATGTCGAGTCAGATATACAGTGATTCAGGGCCTATGTGTAACAGCAGTAGTGCGTAACCTTAACTAATGTAACAGGAGTATCAAGCATTTGACTGAAATGACGTGAACTAGCGTCTGCTAGCGAAAGTGATGACCACCGTGAAACGTGAATAAATAACATGAACAACCGCCGTACGGTTGGTACTGACCGTAGCCGAATTTGCAATGACCAGGAACGTAACGACCACCTAACTGGATACAGCCCACCTAAACTGCAAGAGAAACTAACAGTGTACTAACCATATGGTTTACGCGCCACCTACTACCTCTGACCCCATACCTGCTGACCCCCCCCTTACCCCCCCCCCTATGCCTGAAACTACCCCAACCCCACGCTTCTGACCCGTTACCCCGATATGCATGACCACCCCCCCCCCCTAAACCGAGCCACAGTGATATGAATTATCGTATTATAAACTTTACAAGCTGCCCCTTGTCTGCGATAGTGCATGTGTCAGGAACCGTGGCCTGACACCGGTGCACCATGAGCCAGCCCCTATTACTGTATGGTACCAATACTCTCTGTAAGCCTAACATTTCCTCACACACACACACATTTTTTTATTTTTTATTTTTTTTTTTTTTCAGCGCCACCTGCTGGCCATCCGTGGAGCTATACCGTCGGCTCACTGGCATGCTGTGACTCCGCCCGTTCAGAGCCCCGTGTTGCACGTGAGACGCCGGCACAGGGAGACCCACGTGGGTCGCGTCTCCCCGCGCTTGCCATGCCGCCAGCTGCCGCTGGACCCAGAGACCGTGTACGCTGCGGCCAGCCCGGGCATGCGCTGCACCGACGGACCGCCGCCTAACATAACACGCTGGGTGCCGGAGCCTGCCCGCCAAACGAGGGGAGCAATAGCAACAGACCAGGGCCCCAGTAAAGAAACCTGCCGGTCACCCGGCACTTACCTGCACCACCACACACCTGACCCAGCGTACGCAACGAAAGAAACCCCCGCAATTTCGCCAACCCAGCATACGCCCAGAGGGAGGGGCCGATGGATGTTAAATAGCCAAAGCCCCTCCCACAAATTCAGCCTGATAGGCTTCCCACTTATCAGCTGCTGAAGTTGAGTTTTTCTTTTCTGTCTGACAACAGTGCTCTCTGCTGACACCTGCAGTCTCGAGAACTGTCCAGAGCAGAAGAGTTTTGCTGTGGGGATTTGCTGCTACTCTGGACAGCTCCTGAGACAGAAAGAGGTGTCAGCAGAGATCACTGTTGTCCTGTTGTCAGACAGAAAAGAACAACTCAACTTCAGCAGCTGATAAGTATTAGTAGGATTAAGATATTTTAATAGAAGAAAGTTACAAATCTTTTTACATTTCTGGAGGCAGTTGATATGAAGAAAAATAGTTTTTCACCGGAGTACCCCTTTAAGTTTAATTTATTAGTTACTTTATTACATTTTCACCTGTCCTGATTGTTCACGGGGGCAATAATACCCCACTTTTGCTACTAGTTAGGACTTAAGGGAAGTTTGGTTTATCAGACTGATGGTTGAGTTGGGATTTGCAGTGCATATTAAGCCTGCATTACGTTTTTGTGAAATTGGGCTAAAAGGGCCCTTTTACAGAGAGCGATTATCGCGTGACTGAGTGTTCGTAGGAACGTTCATTCCCAATAATCGCCCCCTGTAAAAGGGCCATCGATTAGCCGACGAGCAAGAAAAAGCTCATTTGTCGGTTGAGCGCATCTTTTGTGCGGCCATTAGAATCATAGTTATCGGCTGCACATTGCCTTGTGTAAACCGATGAGGTGCGGCCAACAATAATGGAGGGTTGTAAGAACCATATAGCAATTGTTCATGTGGCCCAGCCTGCAATTGATCGAGCCATGTGAAGGCTCATTAAAGGGGTACTCTGGTGGAAAACTTTATTTTTTTTTAAATCAACTGGTGCCAGAAAGTTATACAGTATTTGAAATTACTTTTATTAAAAAAAATCTTAATCCTTACAATACTTATAAGCTACTGAATACTACAGAGGAGATTCTTCTTGGAACACAGAGTTGTCTGCTGACATCATGAGCACAGTGCTCTCTGCTGACATCTCTGTCCATTTTAAGAACTGTCCAGAGTAGGAGAAAATCCCCATAGCAAACATATGCTGCTCTGGTCAGTCCCTAAAATGGACAGAGATGTCAGCAGAGAGCACTGTGCTGGTGATGTCAGCAGAGAGCACTGTGTTCCAAAAAGAAAAGAATTTCCTCTGTAGTATTCAACAGCTAATAAGTACTGGAAGGATTAAGATTTTTTAATAGAAGTAATTTACAAATCTGTTTAAAAAAAAAAAGTTTTCCACCGGAGTACCTCTAACCCTGCTCCCGACTCTTATGGGACTTCCGGCAACTCCACCTCCAGATCGTAATAGTCTGCAAGCAAGTCACAGGATCAGAAGAGGCCCTAATATTTTCGGACCTAAAAACATAATTTTATTGGGCATTTGTGCCAGTACTGAGATATTATGCATACTTCTATGTCAGAATAAAATAAATTCATGGAAAGCTGATGTTTATTGTATATTGTCTGATGTTGTCTGATCCATCTGTACATCCAATAGACCAGCGGTCTCCAAACGGTGGACCTCCAGCTGTTGCAAAACTACATCTCCCAGCATGCCCGGACAGCCGTTGGCTGTCCGGGCATGCTGGGAGTTGTAGTTTTGCAACAACTGGAGGTCCACAGCTTGAAGACTACTTTGATAGACATTGTTGGGTCCTGAGTTGCTCCTAACCCTAACTACTTTTCCAGCACTGAGATAAAAAGAAATCATAAAGCGCTTATGACAGGTATGAGGAGGTGGCAGGTCTATGTTACACTTTTATGGTAGAGCCACCTTTATACATCATTTTATGCCTTGTTCTTCACAGATAATGGTTTAAAGACAGGAAATTAGGGACAATAAGAGACCTTAGGCCCTTAGGCTAAAAATACTCGTCCTACATGGTTAAAATTCCCGGCAGGACTGGAGCGTTCTCATGGTGGGGGATTCTGGAGATGAAGCATACATGTATTCATTCTGTACTCTCTATGTAGCCTGATGTTGTTTATATTCTACTTTGCCTATATTAATGTTCATCCCTTTAAAGCCTTGTTAAAATCCAGAGCACTTTTACCTAACAAAGGGGGAGATTTGTCAAAACCTATCCAGAGGAAAAGTTGCTGAGATGCCCATAGCAACCAATCAGTAGTGTTGAGCGCGAATATTCGAAATGCGATTTTTTTTTTATATCGGCACTTCACGATTTTGTGAATATTTTGAATATAGTAATATATATTCGTAATGACGAATATTCCTTTTTTTTTTTGCGAACATGCCAATATGCAAATATTCACGAATATCAGCACTTCCAGTCAGAGGACACTGATCCCTTCCTTCTTTTAGGGGAAAGATATAATCGCACATGTGCTCTATGCAAATTTCATTGCGAATTTTCGCATGAAAAAAACGAACATAGTGAATATACAAATTCCGCGAATATGACGAATATTTGTCCATATATTTGTGAAAAATGATGAATTCGAATATGGCCTATGCCGCTCCTCACTACCAATCAGATCACTTCTTTCCTTTTTCAGAGGCCTTTTCAAAAATGAAAGAAGCGATCAGATTGGTTGCTATGGGCAACTCAGCAACTTTTCCTCTGGACAGGTTTTGATAAATCTCCCCCTAAAGTATCCATTAGGGTTTGGCTTACAATAACTATACACAATGGATATATAAGATGGAATGTGCCTTCATGATCTATATATAGGTTTCATTTGCCCTCCTGTTCAGCTATATATGTATATTTTTTCGTTTTTACGGGAATTTATGAATGTTTGATAGAAAACCAGAAAACTTGCATCAACAAGTCGAAAATTACTGCGCGAAACGCTGAAAAAGTCCCAAATTTCTCTGCAGAAATAAGACTTTTTGAGGGAATTGTATTGCAAATAATATACCTGTCCTGTAAGTAAAGCTTCCATGGAGGTGGTAACTCAGCTTTTCTGGAGTCCTGATTTGCAAACTTGATTTGTAACACTATGTCAGCTAGGAATCGCAGCATAATGGATCCTGGGCTAGGCACGGGGGCAATACTGACTCCGATGCCAAGTTACGGCAACGGTAGCTTTACTGAGTGACAGATGGCACAGTCTATACAGTTTAGTCAGGCCCACGGAGGTGAACAGTGAATTCAGAGACCATAAGGGCTTGCTGGGACTTGCAGAAGATTTGGACAATTTTAGTGCAGGCCACTCTGACTTGACAATAGATGTCTGTGACTGACTTGACTTGGGACTGACTAAGCTGTGACTGTAGCCTACATGTAGACTTGAAGGTTTGTGGCTGCAGATGGACTTGAGGTCTCCTATGGACTCCAGATACACTCTAGGACTTCACTGCACTGGACCTCAGCAAAGACTTAACAGAAAATCAAGAGCAAAAGAGAGAGAGCTAGGTCCACTTAGGGCTTATATGGGGGAGACTAGGAGGGGTCCCATAGGTCACCCTTAGGTCATATGGTCACTGATACCTCACAGGGTTACACTCACATGACAACTCACATCACAACTGTGATCACATGTTAACCTCTCAAAGTAATAACACTTTCTATATGCATTTGTTGTGTACCACTGGTTAAAATGGCTGGACCACGGGTGTAGCGGTGTGAGTGGTGGGATCAGATGGTATTAACCCCTAGCAGGGGCGTCACTAGTCTAAAAGATCCGAGGCACGGGCCCCGAAGGTAATGCCCGGTGCCCCGGATCCTAGCTCCCCCTGCCACTAAAAAACATGATGCAGTCCCCTAGTGTTCGTGACGTCAGTGTGGTTTTCGGGTTCTGGAACACCACACGCCCGTATTCTTTGCTATCCCAATTGTTAGAAGTTAAATGAGAGTCCACAACTAGTGTTGAGCGGCATAGGCCATATTCGAATTCGCGAATATTCGCGAATATATGGACGAATATTCGTCATATATTCGCGAATATTCGCATATTCGTTATACCCTCGTTTTATTTTCGCATATGCGAATATTCGCGTATGCGAAAATTAACATATGTGAAAAGTTGCATACACAAAATTAACGCATGCGAAAATTCGCATATGCGAAAGTTCGCATATGCGAAAATTAGCATGTGCTAATTTTCGTATATGCGAATTTCCGCACGCCAGTCTTACACAGTAGTATTACAGCCTTCTTTACACCACATAAGCTGGAAGCAGAGAGGGATGATCACTGTGATGTGTACTGTGAAGAAAAAAAAACAAAAAATAAAAAAAAAAAACGAATATTCGTAATTACGAATATATAGCGCTATATTCGCGAAATTCGCGAATTCGCGAATATGCGATATTCGCGAATAATATTCGAATTGCGAATATTCGCGAGCAACACTATCCACAACCAGTTATGGTCAAACAGAGGCTTTATTGAGGAGAAGATAGGTGTAATTATCTTCACATCTAAGGCCATAATTCCCAGAGAGGTGGCCAGGACCCAGAGGACCTCACAGCTTGCTGGACCAATAGACTTGTAGTTAACTTGACTTGAAATTAGACTTGACTTGACTATGTGCAGGACTTGACTAATTTCAGTGACAGCAGACATAGACTTAGACTTACTGGAATGACTGTAGCTTTTGGGGTCTTCCAGATGCTGATCACTTGCACTGAGATCTCTAGTGGTTGCTGTGCTCAGTCAGGTAGAAGATGGTAAGAGCTAAGATAGTGAATTGTAATGACCGCCCCTTTATTTAGTGGGGGGCTCGACTAAAGCCCATTGGTCAAGCTGCGGGTTATTGGTTTAGCTGGTGCTCTCTGGGAGAACATGTGACAACATAACATGTGACAGCTTACACAGGTCCTTGAGATGTCCCATAGGTCCTTAATACTAACTATACATAGGGATCCTGTCTAGGCATTAAAGTGATACACAAACCTTTATAAAACAGGGGTAGACCTTGCAGGGGAGCCTCCAGGTCACTGAGAGGCTCAGCCTGACCGGGCCTAAGGGTAGTAAAGGACCATGTCCTGTACTGGGACATCACACATTATACAGTATAACACATGGCAAACAATATATACAAAAGGGGACAGGTGTAAGGAGGCCAGGGGACACTGTAAGGAGGCAGCCTGACAGGGCAGCAAGGGTTTGGGGGGCACAACTCCCGTACTGGGCCACCACAATTGCATATAAAAGAGATTTAAAGGAACGTTAACCTTGATGTTCTATCTTTTGGATAGACCACTGATGTTTGATCATGGACTCTGTCCCATGGGAACCCTGGCCAAAAGATCAGCACCAGCCTCTCATATTTGCAAACTGGAACAGGAGCTCTTATTGTCAAGTTTACTTAGAGGGTCCCAGAAGACCCCTGTAATAAAAGAGGCAACACACTGACTTAAATTCACTGCTACCTTCCTGCATCTATCACAGGATTGTTACTTTCACACTAGACTTTGCCTTGCTATTTACTGTGCCCATAATATGAACTCCAGGTTACGGATATAGCAAACTACTGCCACACTCAGTAAACAATAAACTATCAATTACAATGATCATTACCTACTATAACATGACACATTCTCACTCTCCATGATATAATAAAGAATCCTTTTATGTGAGTGAGGTATTTGTAGGTTCACATTGCATTCAGCTATTGCATTTGGTGGGAAAATATGAAACGTGCTGCTGAATGTATGTCCCAGACTATAACTGTATGCCTACATATACTCAAAAAGAAATAGAAATGTCCTGAAGGTCGGCACTGTATATGGAAGTCCAATAAAGAGTGCTCTGCTCCCCGTGGTCTGACTCAAAACCAAAAATCCAAACAATGTAGAAAGTAGAAGAGCGGCAATCCAGTCAGAATAATAATAGTGCAACTTTGTAACATGAATGGATGAATAAACCACTTATATTCTGACTGAAGTGCCGCCCTTCTACTTTCTACATTCTTTACACAAAAAGAAGGTTGCGGCAGCACTCTATATTTCATTTAAAAAAATGTGAGGTTTTAGTGAACTTTTTGATCAGAACGTGTCCCTAATCCTCCGTGCGGAGGTGGCCTCACTTCAGATGGGACCCAAAAACACTCACTCTACTAACGTCTGATGGGTATATAGCCTCTGACTGCATGTATGCAGGATCCTCTATATGGCACCATGCAGGGTGTCAGGCATTCAATTTAAATCAGTTCTACCATTAGTTGCCGACAGATTGCCATTTTAGTTTATTTTTACATTATTAATGATACCTTAATACATTTTATATTTTACTATCTTGGGAGCTAGATATATATCTACCTTATATCTTTACCATCATCCATTTGCTTTAGTATACAGTAAAAAAAATATATAAAAAATAAAATTAAAATAAAGGTGCATTAAAGCAAACCAGACCAACTGATGCAAAAGGGATGTTCCAAAGAAAATCTCTGAAAGACTTTTACTGACTGAACACCATGCACTCTGCTTTCTGAGAAGAGGCAAGCAGAAGGGAAGGGGTACAGTGCCCACCCCATTGCTTCTGCCCCTTTGTTCATTGCACACGGACTGCTAATCCCGCAACCCCACCCCCATCCAATTCCACCTTATCTCTATTCCGCCTAAGGAGGCCCAGACATCGCTTTGGTCAGTCGGATGAGGGCTCAAAAAGAAAAAAGTTTAAGAAACCCTGCTGTACCAGAATAGGTAGTAACACAGGTATCTCAGGTAAGTATTAGTGATAATTTAGGGACCTCTGGTAAGTATGACTGATAAAAAAGAGACTATAGGTAAGTATCACTGATACTGAAGGGAGCTCAGGTAAGTATCACTCATAATACAAGGACCTTAGGTAAGTATCACCTAAAACACAGGGACTTCAGGTAAGTTTTACTGATAACACAGGGATCGTAGCTAATTATCACTTATAACACAGGAATGTCAAGTTAGTGTCACTAACAAAATAAGGGACCTTGCATTAGTATCACTAATAACACAAGGATCTTAGGTAAGTATCAGTGATAACTCAGTGACATCAGGCAAATATGGCACAGGAACTGCAGATAAGTATAACTGCTAATATAGGAACTCAGGAAAGTTTCCCTATTAACATAAGGGCCTCAGGTAAGTATCCCGAAGAACCTAGGGTCATCAGGTAATTATCACTGATTAGAAAGGGTCCTCAGGTAAGTATCAATAATAACACAGTGACTTCAGGTAACTATCGCTGTTAAAGAAGGGTAAGGTTAAAAAAGGTAAGTTTAATTTTTAAAATAGGGTATTAGGTAGGTATCAGTGATATGCCACCCCTTCTCAGGTAGGTATCCCTGATAAAACAGAAACCTCTGGTTAGTATCCGTGATATCTGAGAGACCTCGGGAAAGTATTACTGATAAGGCAAGAACCAGAGGTAGGTATCACTGATAACACAGGGACCTCAGGTAAGTACCACTAAGAACACAGGGACCTAAGGTAAGCATCACTAATAACACAGGGATCTCAGGTAAGTATCAATGATAACACAGGAACCTCAATTAAGTATCACTGATAATACGTGGACCTTTGGTTATAACTCAGGGACCTCAGGTAAATAAGACTGTTAATACAGGGTCCTCAGGTAAGTATCACCAAGAATATAGGGACCTTATGTAAGAATCACTAATAACATTAGAATCTCAGGTAAGTATCAGTGATAATTTAGGGATCTCAGGTAAATATGACGGACCTCAGATAAGTATGACTGATAATGCAGAGACCTCAGATAAGTATTACTAATAACCGAGGGACCTCAGGTAAGTGTTACTTATAACAAGGGATCTAAGGTAAGTATCACTGATAATACAGGGATTTCTGGTAATTACCAAAAGAGAATTATGTATAATTTATAATACAACTATGTATAATTTATAATATAGGCTATTAGGTAGGTATCTGTGATATGTGGCCCCTGTGACATGTGGTAAGTATCACTGATATTACACGAACCTTTGGTATCAGTAATAACACAGGGACCTCAGGTAAGTATAACTGATAACACTGGAATCACAGGTAAGTATCACTAATAACACAGGGATCGCAGGTAAGTGTTAGTGATAACTCAGGGAACTCAGGCAAGTATGACTGAAAATACAGGGTCCTCAGGTAAGTATCACCAAGAATATAGAGACCCTGGGTGAGAATCACTAATAACACAAGAATCACAGGTAAGTATCAGTGATAACAGAGGGATTTTAGGTAAGAATGACAGGAACCTCAGATAAGTATTACTAATAACCGAGGGACCTCAGGTAAGTGTTATTATAACAAGAAACCTCAGTTAAGTATCACTGATAAAACTGGTATCTCTGGAAATTATCAAAGATAATTATCTATGTATAATTTATATTATAGGATATTAGGTAGGTTTCCATGATATGTGGCCCCTCCTTAGGTAAGTATTACCGATATTACAGGAACCTTGGGTATCAGTAATAACAAAGGGATCTTAGGTAAGTATCTCTAATTAAACAAGGACCTCAGGTAAGCAGGAATGATAACACATGTGTCACGATGCCGGCTGGCAGGTAGTGGATCCTCTGTGCCAGAGAGGGATTGGCGTGGACCGTGCTAGTGGACCGGTTCTAAGCCACTACTGGTTTTCACCAGAGCCCGCCGCAAAGCGGGATGGTCTTGCTGCGGCGGTAGTGACCAGGTCGTATCCACTAGCAACGGCTCACCTCTCTGGCTGCTGAAGATAGGCGCGGTACAAGGGAGTAGGCAAAAGCAAGGTCGGACGTAGCAGAAGGTCGGGGCAGGCAGCAAGGATCGTAGTCAGGGGCAACGGCAGAAGGTCTGGAAACACAGGCAAGGAACACACAAGGAACGCTTTCACTGGCACTAAGGCAACAAGATCCGGCGAGGGAGTGAAGGGGAAGTGAGGTGATATAGGGAAGTGCACAGGTGTAAACACTAATTGGAACCACTGCGCCAATCAGCGGCGCAGTGGCCCTTTAAATCGCAGAGACCCGGCGCGCGCGCGCCCTAGGGAGCGGGGCCGCGCGCGCCGGGACAGAACAGACGGAGAGCGAGTCAGGTAGGGGAGCCGGGGTGCGCATCGTGAGCGGGCGCTACCCGCATCGCGAATCGCATCCCGGCAGGCAGCGGAATCGCAGCGCCCCGGGTCAGAGGAGGTGACCGGAGCGCTGCCGCGGGGAGAGTGAAGCGAGCGCTCCGGGGAGGAGCGGGGACCCGGAGCGCTCGGCGTAACAGTACCCCCCCCCTTGGGTCTCCCCCTCTTCTTAGAGCCTGAGAACCTGAGGAGCAGACTTTTGTCTAGGATGTTGTCCTCAGGTTCCCAGGATCTCTCTTCAGGACCACAACCCTCCCAGTCCACTAAAAAAAAATTTTTCCCTCTGACCTTTTTGGCAGCTAAAATTTCTTTGACCGAGAAGATGTCCGAGGAGCCGGAAACAGGAGTGGGAGGAACAGACTTGGGAGAAAAACGGTTGAGGATGAGTGGTTTGAGAAGAGAGACGTGAAAGGCATTAGGGATACGAAGAGAGGGAGGAAGAAGAAGTTTATAAGAGACAGGATTAATTTGACACAAAATTTTGAAAGGACCAAGATAGCGTGGTCCCAACTTGTAGCTAGGGACACGGAAGCGGACATATTTAGCGGAGAGCCATACCTTGTCTCCAGGGGAAAAAACGGGGGGAGCTCTTCTTTTCTTATCCGCGAACTTCTTCATGCGTGATGAAGCCTGTAAGAGAGAATTT
Source organism: Hyla sarda (assembly GCF_029499605.1). Lineage (NCBI taxonomy): Eukaryota > Metazoa > Chordata > Amphibia > Anura > Hylidae > Hyla > Hyla sarda. Next base: position 119,653,658 of record NC_079191.1, read on the forward strand.
TGGGTCTCTCTCCATATGATGGAAAGGTCACGAGAAATTTCATCCACAGCGGGCAGACCAGAGGGCAAGGGAGTAGGGAGGGGGGGAAGAGGGTGACGGCCGTAAACCACGAAAAATGGGGATTTGGAGGAAGACTCAGAGACCCTGAAGTTATACGAGAATTCGGCCCATGGGAGGAGATCTGCCCAGTCATCCTGGCGGGAGGAAACAAAATGTCGCAAATAATCACCCAAGATCTGGTTAATCCTTTCTACTTGTCCATTGGACTGGGGATGATATGTGCCATTTTGGAGAATCGATCAACGACCACCCAAATAACAGTGTTGCCACGGGAAGGGGGTAAATCAGTAATAAAATCCATACCAATCAGAGACCAAGGGTGTTCGGGGACAGGCAGAGGATGAAGAAAACCAGCGGGCTTCTGGCGAGGAGTCTTATCCCGGGCACAGATAGTGCAGGCTCGCACAAAGTCCACAACATCAGTCTCCAGAGTCGGCCACCAATAGAAGCGGGAGATGAGTTGCACAGATTTCTTGATACCCGCATGACCTGCGAGATGGGAGGAGTGACCCCATTTGAGGATTCCGAGGCGTTGGCGAGGAGAAACAAAAGTCTTTCCTGGAGGAGTCTGCCTGATGGAGGCAGGAGAAGTGGAGATCAGGCAGTCAGGTGGAATGATGTGTTGCGGAGAGAGTTCAACTTCTGAGGCATCCGAGGAACGAGAGAGAGCATCGGCCCTAATGTTCTTATCGGCAGGACGAAAGTGAATCTCAAAATTAAATCGGGCAAAGAACAGAGACCACCGGGCCTGGCGAGGATTCAGCCGTTGGGCAGACTGGAGGTAGGAGAGGTTCTTGTGGTCGGTGTAGATAATAACAGGAGAACTTGATCCCTCCAGCAGATGCCTCCATTCCTCAAGTGCTAATTTAATGGCTAGAAGCTCTCGATCCCCGATGGAGTAGTTCCTCTCCGCTGGAGAGAAGGTCCTAGAGAAAAAACCACAAGTGACAGCATGCCCGGAAGAATTTTTTTGTAGAAGAACAGCTCCAGCTCCCACTGAGGAGGCATCAACCTCCAATAGGAAGGGTTTGGAAGGGTCAGGTCTGGAGAGGACGGGAGCCGAAGAAAAGGCAGACTTGAGTCGTTTAAAGGCGTCTTCTGCTTGAGGAGGCCAGGACTTGGGATCAGCATTTTTTTTGGTTAAAGCCACGATAGGAGCCACAATGGTAGAAAAATGTGGAATAAATTGCCTGTAATAATTGGCGAACCCCAAAAAGCGTTGGATAGCACGGAGTCCGGAGGGGCGTGGCCAATCTAAGACGGCAGAGAGTTTGTCTGGATCCATCTGTAGTCCCTGGCCAGAGACCAAATATCCTAGAAAAGGAAGAGATTGGTATTCAAACAGACATTTCTCAATTTTGGCATAGAGTTGGTTGTCACGAAGTCTCTGAAGAACCATACGGACATGCTGGCGGTGTTCTTCTAGATTGGCAGAAAAAATTAGGATATCGTCCAGATATACAACAACACAGGAGTATAACAGATCACGAAAAATTTCATTGACAAAGTCTTGGAAGACGGCAGGGGCGTTGCACAGTCCAAAGGGCATGACCAGATACTCAAAGTGTCCATCTCTGGTGTTAAATGCCGTTTTCCACTCGTCCCCCTCTCTGATGCGGATGAGGTTATAGGCGCCTCTTAAGTCCAATTTAGTGAAGATGTGGGCACCTTGGAGGCGATCAAAGAGTTCAGAGATGAGGGGTAAGGGGTAGCGGTTCTTAACCGTGATTTTATTAAGACCGCGGTAGTCAATGCAAGGACGTAGGGAGCCATCCTTTTTGGACACAAAGAAAAATCCGGCTCCGGCAGGAGAGGAGGATTTACGGATAAAGCCCTTTTTTAGATTCTCCTGGACGTATTCGGACATGGCAAGAGTCTCTGGGGCAGAGAGAGGATAAATTCTGCCCCGGGGTGGAGTAGTGCCCGGGAGGAGGTCGATAGGGCAATCATAAGGCCTGTGAGGAGGTAGAGTCTCAGCTTGTTTTTTGCAGAAAACATCCGCGAAGTCCATATAGGCCTTAGGGAGACCGGTTACTGGAGGAACCACAGAGTTACGGCAAGGGTTACTGGGAACCGGTTTTAGACAGTTCTTGGAACAAGAGGACCCCCAACTCTTGATCTCCCCAGTGGACCAATCCAGGGTAGGGGAATGAAGTTGAAGCCAGGGAAGTCCAAGGAGAATTTCCGAGGTGCAATTGGGGAGGACCAAAAGTTCAATCCTCTCATGATGAGAACCGATGCTCATAAGAAGGGGCTCCGTGCGGAAACGTATGGTACAGTCCAATCTTTCATTATTTACACAATTGATGTAGAGGGGTCTGGCGAGACTGGTCACCGGGATGTTGAACCTGTTGACGAGAGAGGCCAAAATAAAATTTCCTGCAGATCCAGAGTCCAAGAAGGCCACTGTAGAGAAGGAGAAGGCAGAGGCAGACATCCGCACAGGCACAGTAAGACGTGGAGAAGCTGAGTAGACATCAAGGACTGTCTCACTTTTGTGCGGAGTCAGCGTACGTCTTTCCAGGCGGGGAGGACGGATAGGACAATCTCTCAGGAAGTGTTCGGTACTAGCACAGTACAGGCAGAGGTTCTCCATACGGCGTCGTGTCCTCTCTTGAGGTGTCAGGCGAGACCGGTCGACCTGCATAGCCTCCACGGCGGGAGGCACAGGAACAGATTGCAGGGGACCAGAGGAGAGAGGAGCCGAGGAGAAGAAACGCCTCGTGCGAACAGAGTCCATATCTTGGCGGAGTTCCTGACGCCTTTCGGAAAAACGCATGTCAATGCGAGTGGCTAGGTGAATAAGTTCATGTAGATTAGCAGGAATTTCTCGTGCGGCCAGAACATCTTTAATGTTGCTGGATAGGCCTTTTTTGAAGGTCGCGCAGAGGGCCTCATTATTCCAGGACAATTCTGAAGCAAGAGTACGGAATTGTACGGCATACTCGCCAACGGAAGAATTACCCTGGACCAGGTTCAACAGGGCAGTCTCAGCAGAAGAGGCTCGGGCAGGTTCCTCAAAGACACTTCGGATTTCCGAGAAGAAGGAGTGTACAGAGGCAGTGACGGGGTCATTGCGGTCCCAGAGCGGTGTGGCCCATGACAGGGCTTTTCCGGACAGAAGGCTGACTACGAAAGCCACCTTAGACCTTTCAGTGGGAAACAGGTCCGACATCATCTCCAGATGCAGGGAACATTGGGAAAGAAAGCCACGGCAAAACTTAGAGTCCCCATCAAATTTATCCGGCAAGGATAAGCGTAACCCAGGAGCGGCCACTCGCTGCGGAGGAGGTGCAGGAGCTGGCGGAGGAGATGACTGCTGAAGCTGTGGTAGTAACTGTTGTAGCATAACGGTCAGTTGAGACAGCTGTTGGCCTTGTTGCGCTATCTGTTGTGACTGCTGGGCGACCACCGTGGTGAGGTCAGCGACAACTGGCAGAGGAACTTCAGCGGGATCCATGGCCGGATCTACTGTCACGATGCCGGCTGGCAGGTAGTGGATCCTCTGTGCCAGAGAGGGATTGGCGTGGACCGTGCTAGTGGACCGGTTCTAAGCCACTACTGGTTTTCACCAGAGCCCGCCGCAAAGCGGGATGGTCTTGCTGCGGCGGTAGTGACCAGGTCGTATCCACTAGCAACGGCTCACCTCTCTGGCTGCTGAAGATAGGCGCGGTACAAGGGAGTAGGCAAAAGCAAGGTCGGACGTAGCAGAAGGTCGGGGCAGGCAGCAAGGATCGTAGTCAGGGGCAACGGCAGAAGGTCTGGAAACACAGGCAAGGAACACACAAGGAACGCTTTCACTGGCACTAAGGCAACAAGATCCGGCGAGGGAGTGAAGGGGAAGTGAGGTGATATAGGGAAGTGCACAGGTGTAAACACTAATTGGAACCACTGCGCCAATCAGCGGCGCAGTGGCCCTTTAAATCGCAGAGACCCGGCGCGCGCGCGCCCTAGGGAGCGGGGCCGCGCGCGCCGGGACAGAACAGACGGAGAGCGAGTCAGGTAGGGGAGCCGGGGTGCGCATCGCGAGCGGGCGCTACCCGCATCGCGAATCGCATCCCGGCAGGCAGCGGAATCGCAGCGCCCCGGGTCAGAGGAGGTGACCGGAGCGCTGCCGCGGGGAGAGTGAAGCGAGCGCTCCGGGGAGGAGCGGGGACCCGGAGCGCTCGGCGTAACAACATGGACTTTAAGTAAGTATCATTGATAACACAAGGGCCTTAGGTAAGTATCACTGATAACACAGGGACCTCAGGTAAAAATTTATGGTGACACAGGGTCCTCAGGTAAGTATCACTGGTAACATAGAAATCTAAGATCGGTATCACTGATAACATGGGGACCTAAGGTAAGTATCACTGGTAACTGCAGGGTTTTAGGCAAGTATAATTTATAATACACGGTATCAAGAATTTGTGGCCCCTACTCTGCAAAGTATCGCCAAGAAATTGCGTAACTATTAGTGCTAATGCAGGGACCACAGGTAAGTATTACTGGTATAGCACGGGCCTCAGGTTAGTATCACTAATGACACATGGATATTAGGTAAGTATCAGTGATAACACATTAACCCTGGCTAAGTATCACTGATAATACAGGGAAATCAGGGAGGTACTGTATTACTGATAACACAGGAACCTCAGGTAAGTATCACTGACAACACAGAGATCGCAGGTAACTAATACTTATAACACTTGGATTTCAGGTAAGTATCAGTGATAACACAAGGACCTCAAGGTATCACTGATAACACAAGAACCTCAAGTAAGTATTACCAAGAAAACAGGGACCTCAGATAAGTAGTGCAGATAATATAGGAATCTCATGTGTGTATCACTTATAACATAGGGACCTCAGGTATGTAACAATAATAGCACAGGGACCTCAGTTAAGTATCACTGATAGCACAGAGACCTCAGGTAAGTATCACTGATAGCACAGGGACCTCAGGTACGTATCACTGGTAACACAGGGAATTTAGGTCAGCATCACTGAGAATACAGGGACTTTAAGTAAGAATTACTGATAGCACAGGGACATCGGGAAAGTATAGCTGGTTATGCAGGGTATTAGGTAAGTATAATTTGTAATTCAGGGTATTGGGTAGGTATCAGTGATATGTCACCCCTCCTCGGCTAAGTATCACTGATAACACCGGGACATTAGATAAGTATCACTTATAACACAGGGACCTCAGGTAAGTACCACTGATAACACAGAGCCCTCACTGACAACACAGGGATCGCAGGTCAGCATCACTAATAACATGGGGGTCTCAGGAAAGTATTTGTGATAACACAAGGACCTCAAGTACGTATCATAAAGAACACAAGGACCTCAGGTAACTATCACTGATAACACAGGAATCACAGGTAAATATCACTAATAACACAGGGATCTCAGGTACGGTAAGTATTAGTGATAACTCAGGGACCTGAGATAAGTATGACTGATAATACAGGGACTTAGGGTAAGTATTACTAAAAACTCAGGGACCTCAGGTAAGTATAATTAATAGCTCAGGAATCTAGGGTAAGTGTCACTGATAACACAGAAACCTAAAATAAACATCTTTGAAAATACAGGGACCTCAGGTGAGTTTCACTGATAACACAGGGATCTCAGGTAAGTATTAGTGATAACTCAGAGACCTGAGATAAGTATGACTGATAATACAGGGACTTAGGGTAAGTATTACTAAAAACTCAGGGACTTCAGTTAAGTATAATTAATAGCTCAGGAATCTAGGGTAAGTGTCACTGATAACACAGAAACCTAAAATAAACATCTTTGAAAATACAGGGACCTCAGGTGAGTTTCACTGATAACACAGGGATCTCAGGTAAGTATTAGTGATAACTCAGAGACCTGAGATAAGTATGACTGATAATACAGGGACTTAGGGTAAGTATTACTAAAAACTCAGGGACTTCAGGTAAGTATAATTAATAGCTCAGGAATCTAGGGTAAGTGTCACTGATAACACAGAAACCTAAAATAAACATCTTTGAAAATACAGGGACCTCAGGTAAGTATCTGTTAAAGAGTACCTGTCACCAAACTAAACTTTTAATATATTATTTCTTATGTAGCTATTTTACAAACAACGAACCTGCAGAGAAAAGGGCTGGCTCACAAAGGGCGCTGGGAGTCAGGTAAGAGTATTGCACACTGGGAGGCCATCCCTCAGGAGACCATCCGCCACCTCATCAGGAGCATGCCCAGGAGCATGTGGTGTCCCGGTACAGGACCTTGTCCTGTTCCTGTCCTTAGTCCCCTCAGGTAGAGTGTGTCCATAGGGCTCTCCTGCAGGGCTCACCCCTTGCTCACCTCATATAAATGCATTTTTGTATATTGCTTAGTGTGTATATAAAGGTAGTATAATTGTATAGGACCTTCCTAGGTCATGTGATATATTGTAAAGGTTGTACAAATGTTAAGGACCTTCCTGGGTCATGTGATAATGTTCCCTGGGTACAGGACCTCCAGGCTTTTCAGCCAATGGGCTGTAGTCCAGCCTCCTTGATATATAAGGGGCTGTAGTCTCTAAATTCGCTTCTCTTCTCTTGGTTCCTGCTCATCATCCTGTACACTTCAGCAATACTTCAGCAAACACAATTGCAACTAGGCCAAAGCCTAAGGAACCTGCAGCCACTAAAAACGTGAGTTACCAAGCTCTATCTACAATTCCTAGTGACTACTATTCAACTCAAGCATACAATTAGTAGCACAGTGGCCTGCATAAATCGCAATACTACAAGTCCCAGCAAAGCCTGTGAGGTATCCTGCATCCCGGTTACCTCAAGAGAAAAGCTATGTGGTAAGTGTTACGCCGAGCGCTCCGGGTCCCTGCTCCTCCCCGGAGTGCTCGCAGCGTTTTCCTCTCTGCAGTGCCCCGGTCAGACCCGCTGACCGGGAGCGCTGCACTGACGACGGGGATGCGATTCACATAGCGGGACGCGCCCGCTCGCGAATTGCATCCCAAGCTACTTGCCTGTCCCGGTCCCCGGCTGTCACGTTCTGGCGCGCGCGGCTCCGCTCTCTAGGGCGCGCGTGCGCCAGCTCTTTAAGATTTAAAGGGCCAGTGCACCAATGATTGGTGCCTGGCCCAATCAGTCTAATTAGCTTCCACCTGCTCCCTGCTTATATAACCTCACTTCCCCTTCCCAGCATCGCCGGATCTTGTTGCCTTGTGCCAGAGAAAGCGTTTTGTGTATGTCCCAAGCCTGTGTTCCAGACCTTCTGCTGTTGCCCCTGACTACGACCCTTGCTGCCTGCCCTGACCTTCTGCTACGTCCGACCTTGCTCTTGCCTTGTCCTTTTGTACCGCACCTGTCTCAGCAGTCAGAGAGGTTGAGCCGTTACCGGTGGATACGACCTGGTTGCTACCGCCGCAGCAAGACCATCCCGCTTTGCGGCGGGCTCTGGTGAATACCAGTAGCAACTTAGAACCGGTCCACCGGTACGGTCCACGCCAATCCCTCTCTGACACAGAGGATCCACCTCCAGCCTGCCGAATCATAACAGTAGATCCGGCCATGGATCCCGCTGAGGTGCCGCTGCCAAGTCTCGCTGATCTACCCACGGTGGTTGCCCAGCAATCCCAACAAATCGCCCAACAAGGACAGCAGCTGTCGCAGTTGACCGCCATGCTACAGCAACTTCTGCCAATGCTACAACAGCAACCATCTCCTCCGCCAGCTCCTGCACCTCCTCCGCAGCGAGTAGCCGCTCCTAGCCTCCGCTTGTCTCTGCCGAACAAATTTGATGGGGACTCTAATCTCTGCCGTGGTTTCCTGTCTCAATGTTCCCTACATTTGGAGATGTTGTCGGACCAATTTCCTACAGAACGGTCTAAGGTGGCTTTCGTAGTTAGTCTTCTGTCTGGAAAGGCCTTGTCTTGGGCCACACCGCTCTGGGACCGCAATGATCCTGCCACAGCCACAGTCCAGTCCTTCTTCGCTGAAGTCCGTAGTGTCTTCGAGGAGCCAGCCCGGGCCTCCTCTGCCGAGACTGCCTTGCTGAACCTAGTCCAAGGAACTTCTTCCGTAGGCGAATACGCCATCCAGTTTCATACCCTAGCCTCAGAGCTAGCCTGGAACAATGAGGCCCTCTGCACGACCTTCAAGAAAGGCTTATCCAGCAACATCAAAGATGTACTGGCCGCACGAGAAATTCCAGCTAACCTGTCTGAACTTATCCTTTTGGCCACCCGCATCGACAAGCGTTTTTCTGAAAGACACCAGGAGCTCTGCCAGGAAATGGACCTTGATCTCTGGGCACCTCTCTCCCAGTATCCTTTGCAATCTACCCCTGTGCCTCCCGCCGAGGAGGCTATGCAAGTGGATCGGTCTCACCTGACCCATGAAGAGAGGACTCGCCGCAGAGATAAAAACTTATGCCTGTACTGCGCTAGTACTGAACATTTCCTAGTGGACTGCCCTATTCGTCCTCCGCGTCTGGGAAACGCACGCACGCTGTTCAAATGGGAGTGGCCTCCCTTGGTGTGAATTCTGCTTCTCCACGTCTCACTGTGCCCGTGCGGATTTCTCCTTCTGCCAACTCCTCCTTCTCAGCCGTGGCCTTCTTGGACTCTGGTTCTGCTGGAAATTTTATTCTGGCCTCTTTTGTCAATAGGTTCAGCATCCCAGTGACCCGTCTCGTCAAGCCGCTCTACATTTCTTCTGTCAACGGAGCAAAATTGGACTGCACTGTGCGTTACCGCACAGAACCCCTGCTTATGAGCATTGGACTGCATCACGAGAAAATTGAATTTTTTGTTCTGCCCAACTGCACCTCTGAAGTCCTCCTCGGTCTGCCATGGCTCCAACGTCATTCTCCCACCCTTGACTGGACCTCCGGGGAGATCAAGAATTGGGGCCCTGCTTGTCACAAACGATGCCTCACATCTGCTCCCACTTGCCCTACTCCTGAGGTTCCACCCATACCGATCCCTCCCAAGGCTTACCAGGATATTCTCGGCAAAAAACAAGTCGAGATTTTGCCTCCTCATAGCCCCCTTCCTGGTAACACTCTGCCCCGTGACAAGCTTCACCCTCTGCCCCCCCTCCCCATTCCCAATTCTTCTGGATTGCCTGCCGCTGATGTTGCTACCCAGGACTTCGCCCCCTATGTTCTCGTCTGAAGGGACAAGGAGACAAAAAGAGGGGGAGACCTAAGGGGGGGGTACTGTTACGCCGAGCGCTCCGGGTCCCTGCTCCTCCCCGGAGCGCTCGCGGCGTTTTCCTCTCTGCAGCGCCCCGGTCAGACCCGCTGACCGGGAGCGCTGCACTGACACTGACGACGGGGATGCGATTCGCATAGCGGGACGCGCCCGCTCGCGAATCGCATCCCAAGCTACTTGCCTGTCCCGGTCCCCGGCTGTCACGTTCTGGCGCGCGCGGCTCCGCTCTCTAGGGTGCGCATGCGCCAGCTCTCTAAGATTTAAAGGGCCAGTGCACCAATGATTGGTGCCTGGCCCAATCAGTCTAATTAGCTTTCACCTGCTCCCTGCTCATATAACCTCCCTTCCCCTCACTACAATCTCACTACTAGTCTGAAGAAACGCCCGTAGGGGCGGGAAATAAATGTCACTCAGTGTTACATCCACCGCTCCGGTGTCCCACGCCGCTGTCAGCAGACTGCCGCATCCACAATAAAGAAGCCGTGATCCACCATCTAATTGTGAGTGTCTCCTGATTTCTTCTTTTCTTCTGCTTTATATCATAAAATTAAAGAAGGAAGAGGTGACTAGGGGCTATCCCACCAGGAGGACCCTACCGGAACGAAAAAAAACTCTGGCTTTGGGGACCACCATACAAGGTACGGAATACTATACGGTACCGGGACACCACATGTATAACTGTATAGACTGTTCTATCAGAAGTTTAAGTAAACATTCCAGATATTTCATAAATCCTGCTGTGGACATTTCATTTATTTCCTGCCATTTTTCGTCCGGTTGTCGGCAGGGCCTCATTCAGAAAACAACCTCACCCTGGCGTCACGACAAATCAAGGGTTAATACCACCAGACCCTGTAACACCATTGCCTCACCAAGTCACCACAGTTGAATCAGCCTGTAGTGTGTATTTCCACTTTGATTTTGAGTGTGACTCCATATCCAGACCTCCATGGGTTGATAAATTTGATTTCCATTGATAATTTTTGTGTGATTTTGTTGTCAGCACATTCAACTATGTAAAGACGAAAGTATTTCATACGATTAGTTCATTCAGATCCAGGATGTGTTATCTTAGTGTTCCCTTTATTTTTTGAGCAGTGTAGTTTACAGGCCTAGTAAGGAGGTGCAAGATGAATTTCTCACATACATTATTTTATTTAAAATTGTTTGTCAATTCATAGTGCAAACATATTCCGCAATGTGGTAAACTGCTACAGAGTTCTTGCCTCACAGCTTCTTACTGATTCAACAAAATGGCTACTGGGGAGAATTGGCTTAATCCCACCTTCGAGTCCAGTGACTCAGTCATAGTTGCCAGTTTTAGGGTATTAACCATATGTTAGCTAAGAAGAATTTTTGAAGAGTATTAGGACAGTCATACGTTACCCTTGGAGACATTTACTTTCCCTTACATTAAAGAGTACCTGTCATAGCCTAAATTATTATTTTTTTTATATATTACTCAGTTCCTAATCCTGATCATGTACATATATAATTGTCATGTGTCCAGTAACTATTTTTCTCTTACAAATACCTCCTTTTTTTATTTTTTATTGCTTACTTGGTTTGTAACCCTTTGCTCCAGAGGGGGCATGTCCTCACTCTGCATGACTCATCTTCCTCCCTGAGTCTGCTGTGCTGTGTTGGGACTCTTCATCCAATCACTGCAGGCTGCTCTGCAACCCTCTCCTCTCTGTTTTCATGCTGCAGTCTGATAGGACAGGAGTGAGCACAGAGGAGTGCAAGTCCCACTCTTCCTTACTGGACTTTGTCCCTGCCTGTGCTTCAGCTTAGACAAAGATGATGCTGTAGCCAGACAGGATTGTGTTTTGGATGGTATGGAGACCCCTAGTGGTGATTTCCATAAAAAGGAAATAACATTTTTCTTATGAAGTATATCAGGAAGATTAATACTTTGCCAAGATGTACAACATATAACATTTTTTTGAATCTGACCGTGCCCATTTAATGGTCTCCAAACAGTGGATCTCCAGCTGTTGCAAAACTACAACTCCCAGCATGCCCGGACAGCCAACGGCTGTCCGGGCATGCTGGGAGTTGTAGTTTTGCAACAGCTGGAGGTCCACAGTTTGCAGACCGCGGTCGTAGATGATATTTTCCCTACATTTCTTTCTTGATTCACTTTAGTTTTATAGATTATAAACCGTAACTGGTCCCTGCACAGCACCATGATGATTTGTACAAATGATAATGTCGGAGGCTACGTTTCCCCCCAGCGGTTTTGCGGCATTTGATGAATGGCCTCTTCCCTCTTCTTCCCTCACCTCATTATTCTCTTGCACTGTGTAGGAGATGGAGATGTGTCAGATGGAGGGCGGTAAACATCCTGTGAGGGGACAGGGAAGCTCTGCGACGCTGAACGAAGACACAGATCCCACACTCACAGGCGCTTTAAATACATGACACTTTGATATTGAGAAAGAGTACAAGGCCAATCGCAGACGTTGTGTGGGTAGACTGAAGATTAGCAGACTGTATTTGTGATCTGGAATGCACACTTCTGTTTTCCCTCCCACATGTCACCTTGCAATACAAAGGTGCGCACACTGCGGTGTATTGTCACAGGGGGGAACGGCAAATGCTCTGACCATATTCCCATCATTGCCGCAATTATCTGCCGCACCCATTATACATAGGAGGCAGCATTTACCCCAAACAGATAGCTCTGGGTTTAACTCTTTCAAGCCAATCTGCACTTATACATGCAATACTATTATTTGCTCTTAAATGCTTCTGTAAGGAGGACAGGGGGCTCACAAAGCAAATAATACTCCAATATGCTTGATTTATTCAGGGATTTATAGAATATGGGCATGTTTATAGGATATCTTTAGTTTTCTGACTGCATGGGAGTGCAACCTGCAGAATAGTGTTGCTCGCGAATATTCGCAATTCGAATATTATTCGCGAATATCGCATATTCGCGAATTCGTGAATTTCGCGAATATAGCGCTATATATTCGTAATTACGAATATTGTTTTTTTTTTTTTTTTTTTTTTTTTTTTTTTCTTCACAGTACACATCACAGTGATCATCCCTCTCTGCTTCCAGCTTGTGTGGTGTAAAGAAGACTGTAATACTACTATGTGAGACTGGCGTGCGAAAATTCGCATATGCGAATATTAGCATATCTAATTTTCGCATATGCGAATTTTCGCACGTGTTAATTTGCATATGCCAATACTCACTTATGTTAATTTTCGCATTCGCGAATTTTCGCATACACGAATATTCGCATATGCGAAAATAAAACTAGGACATAACGAATATGCGAATATTCGCGAATATATGACGAATATTCGTCCATATATTCGCGAATATTCGCGAATTCAAATATGGCCTATGCCGCTCAACACTACTGCAGAATACCCCAAATTGAGTGCAAGTTCACTCTTCCTTATTTATTGGATTCCAGCTCTATGTTTTTCACAACTTAGCACCCCGTCAGTATTTTCATTTGTCAGCTACGGCCATTGGACACTTCTGAGAACAATGCAGTATTAGCTCATACAGGTGCGCTATTTAGTGACTGTGCTCTCTGTCTCTTATAATGTTTTTCATAATTAAATGTGTGTACGGGTATATATCTGTGGTTGGTTGTATGTATGTATGTATGTATGTTTCAGCATCACTTCCAAATGGCTGGAGATATTTCATGAAACTTGGCACACATGTTACTGTATGTCACGTCTAAGAGACTTTGGGTACCATGCTCCACAAGCTTGGCTCTGCATCTTCTGGTGAGTGTATTGGTGGAATTGCAGTGGTGGATCCAGGGGGGTGCAACTGGGCAATTGCCCCCCTCCCCCTTCCCAGATTAATTTCCCCCGGCAAATTCGGGACATCCCTGTGTCCCGAAAGATCTTTTCGGGACACAAGGATGTCCCAGTTATCTTTCTGCAATCCTGCGTTAACTTTAAAAACGCAAAAGGAGGTAGTGTGAAATCCCAGTATGGGATATAGTCCCTTACTGTACTTAGGCCCTGTCAGGTTGAGACCCTCTGTGTCCTAGGGGCTCTTCTACAGTATCTCCCCCATTGTAATATATATTATGTATGGTGTTATGTGTGTTATAGATAAAGGACCTTTAAGGACCTCTGAGTTAGTCACATGATAATGTGTTCACATGATGTGTTTATTACCCAGAGAGCACCAGCTAATCAGGTGACCTGCAGCTTGACCTATGGGCTTCTGGCTCAGCCCCCCTTTATAAGGGAAGAGCTGCAATCTGTCTCTTTTGCTCTTACACCATCAATCCTGCTGAGATAAAGTAAAGACCAGACGTCTCAGAGCTACTATTCAGCATATCTGGAGGCCTCAAGCTTACCTACAGCCACATTACAGTAAGTCAAGTCTATGTCTGTTGTCACTAGCTACAGTCCAGTCAAGTCCAAAGTCAAGTCCATTTTAGTCTGTGTGGCTGAACTAAAGTCTATCAATCAAAGTCACAACAAGTCCCAGCAAGCTGCGAGGTCCTTCTATGTTACTGGCCACCTCTCTGGCATCCTGGCCTAGCTGTAAAGACTATTTCAATCTGTCTACCTCAGTAAAGCCACCATTAACCCATTACCTGGTCTTGGACTGTTATTGCCCTGCCTCACATTGGGATAGCGGTATAACCATTCTGTGGGTGCCGGGAAAACCACGCCCTGGCGTCACGAACATTTAGGTGTTAATGACACCTTGCCCCATGGCTACAACATCTGCCCCATACAATTCACCTTCAGACCTCGAGACACCCCATGGCTTCGCCACAACATTGGCATCACAAACAGGATATGGTTGTGTACCTTAACCATAAAGCTGCAATTCTTCCCCCTTAGTCTGAGTCTGAACCGTGTCCAAGTAAATTGCATGCAGTTGCGAAAAGATTGTACGTGACTTTGTCATTGTAATGTGTTACTGCCCTGGCGCTGTTAAAGTAGAGGGGGAGGTGAAAAAAACTGTGCTGTTCATTGTGGAAAAGTCTGTGAAAATTTAATTGACAATGTGCAAGATCAGAACAGAGGCCATGTTGCGCAACAAAATGTCTGCTGTACCTGCAAGGGTTAACCTGATGGTGGAGAAGCGCGTGAAAGGTTCCCACCAGAGCCAGAATCCCGCCCCTGGGCGTGGAAATCAAGTTGCCGAGTCCAGTCTGAGGTGGAACTTGAAAGGTCCGCCCCTTGTTGCCAGGGGTGCCGACGAAGAGGATGCACCGCTGAGTTGCTTCCGGTCCCAGGCCACGCTTATGACGTTCTTACAGCTGGCGGCCATCTTGTTGGAGACCAGTATAAGAAGCGATGCGGAGCATGACCTCCTCAGTTCACCGGAAGCGCTGGTGAGGAGCAAGAAGATGGCGGAGTCGCAGCAATCCACATGTGTCGGGGCCTGTTCCCGAGGGGACCAAAGCAGGAAGATCCCTGGATGCAGCCATACAACAAATCCCGGTGGCTGCGCTCAGCACTGGAGGTCCTGGACAAGTACCCGCTGCTGCGCAGACTCTGCCAACACCAACGCTGGCAAAAAGTAAGTCACTGGTACCAGGGGGCCCCTGTATACACCCTGTAGTTCCCCGCAGCGCCCCTGAAGATTTGCAGCTTAAGGGGAAAGCACTATATGGGGTGTCCCAACCCATAATGACCAGATCGCTGAAGCCCTGCACTAAGTCTCTTAAAGGGTCAGTAACCCTTAGTCTTCCAAGGGGCTCAGCCATGAGGAAAAAACTTTGCCTAAACGCCTTACCCGACCCACTCTTGCAGCCACAGAGCTGTGGCCAGGTCCACAGGCCCCACAGGCCTCAACAGACCTGCCCGAGGCACCTGCTATGGCTGATTACTTGTCCAGGTCTGCAGATGAGCCCAGGCCTACTCCTAGGGGTGAGGAGGTTTGGTCTGACCATCGGGCACCAACAGAAGTATCCAGGCCTGCTCCTGCCGTCGAGCAGGTGTGGCCTAACCAGCGGGTACCTACAAAAGTGCCTCGGCCTACTCCAGCAGTTGCGGAGGTTTGGCCGGATCAGGAGGCACCAGCAAATCATCCCTCAGTGGTGCAAGCTGCAAGTAGTAGTCACAGTCAGTCCGACTATCACTGACTCCCGTTTGTCCCATGTTTCATGGAACACTCATGTTGACCCCATGCGGGTTGACCCCAGTCTCACAACCCTAGATTCATATCCCAACCTAGGGCCGAGTCTGACAGGCAAGGCTGGGAAAGAAAGTTGTCAAAGTAATTCATGTACAGTAAATTCACCAGACTTGATAGTGTACAGTATTTTTTTTTTTTATATCTGGTAGTTTTCTTATAGGGGTTGTCCTGAACCAATCGAGTGAAGCAACATTTCACCCCATCACCAGAATCAAATACAGTAAACAGTAAAGTCGTGTACTACACATAGTCCTCAGTACACATAAAGTACACTTAAAGTCATGTACACATAAAAGTAATGTATATTAGGACTGTAACACTTACTACCACACAGTCCATTTATAAGTCATATGTCAAATGTGATATTTCTTGTGTCCTCGTGCACAGGCTACTTTACTGGCCAGAAGGTATTCCTGATAATTACAGAAGCACGTAATAAAAGTCAAAGGTAACAGAATGTCAAATGTTATCTACAAAATATCTAGCATAAGAAAATTGTCTAGCATTAAATATAACTAGTGTTCTGGGGAGAACTGTGTAATGCCAAGGGACCCCAGTAGCCAAGGCATTGGGCAGAGATCCTCCGGCAACCCAATCCGCCAAATCTCTAGTCTTGTATAAAGTATTGTTATGCATAGTCCAATGTCATAATATGTACAGTCAATTGTCATAGTACATAAAGTCATAGTCCATAAGTCATGTTATACCATAGTCATAGGTATATTGTTATTTTCTGTTAAATATAAATCTACCAGAGCATGTATGGACATTTATACAAAGACTCTATTGCATCATTAGTTTTGCAATATACTGCTATACTGCCAACCTAATGTGGGGGGGGGGGACTATACTGCCAACCTAATGTGGGGGAACTACACTGCCAAACTAATGTTGGGGGAACTATGCTCACAACCTAATGTGGGGGAAACTACGTTGACAACCTAATGTAGGGGGAACTATGTTGACAACATAATGTGGGGGAACTATGCTGAAAACCTAATGTGGGGGGAACTATGCTGACAACCTAATGTGGGGGGAACTACGTTGACAACCTAATGTAGGGGGAACTATGTTGACAACATAATGTGGGGGAACTATGCTGACAAACTAATGTGGAGGGAACTATGCTGCCTACCTAGTGTGGGGGAACTATGCTGCCTCCTAGTGTGGGGGAACTATGCTGATAACCTAATGTGGGGGGAACTATGCTGAAAACCTAATGTAGGGGGACTATGCTGCCTACATAGTGTGGGGGAACTATGCTGCCTACCTAGTGTGGGGGAACTATGCTGCCTACCAAGTGTGGGGGAACTATGCTGACAACCTAATGTGGGAGGAACTATGCTGACAACCTAATGTGGAGGGAACTATGCTGACAACCTAATGTGGGGGGAACTATACTGACAACCTAATGTAGGGGAACTATGCTGCCTACCTAGTGTGGGGAACTTGCTGCCTACCTAGTGTGTGGTAACTATGCTGCCTACCTAGTGTGGGGGGAACTATGCTGCCTGACTAGTGTGGGGGAACTATGCTGCGTACTTAACGGAGTAATCCACTGCCCCAGCATTCAGAACATTTTGTTCCAAAATCTGGGTGAGGGCTGCGGGGGTTGTGACATCACAGCCACGCCCCTTGTGACATGACACCACGCCCCTTCAATGCAAGTCTATGGGAGGGGGCATGTCGACCACTGAACGATACTCTGATGTGCCCTTCTCGAGACTAGACTCTGGATACACCCCTGTCTGCAAACCACACCCCTTCTGTTTTCTTTGGGACATAAGAGCAGAATATGATTTCAAGATATCAGGACGGGAAATGAGCATGGGATATAAGGACAAGATATCTGGTCAGGATAGGAGGCAGGGATATGAGGATGGGATATGAGTATAGGATATGAGAACAAGAGCATCATTGTTGCTTTTCCTCTCCCACAAAGTTTAGGTCGGAAGACTGGGCAATGCCATGGACTCTGCTAATAACCAGGAAGTTAGGCTAGGTTCACACTGACATTGTGCATACAAAATTACAGTCATCTCAGCTTTTCCCAGATTGCTGTGCAGCCTGAGACATTACATCACTAGTCAGGTGTTCAGAGGGAGCCTGTCTTTGCTTCAATGGGTGGAGAAACTGGGTGGAAGGTAAATCATTCTCCAGTGAATTGTAGGTTTGCAACAGCTGGAGGCACCCATGTTAGAAAACACTGGTCTATTGCATTGAAGGGAGCACAGGTGTGTTTCAATGAGTGGTGTGGCTGATGTGTGGGAGGAAGAAAAATTACTTCACACTTACCAACAAGGAATTATGGGACATGTAGTTCAAGGGAGGGAACTCCAACAGGAAATAGCCAGTTCACAGAGCATAGCCGTTTAGCTCCAAGACAAGCACGGATCCTTCCTAAATTTGTAAAGGAAATAATGATATTTTATTTAGATATTTTCCCAAAAATAGCATCCTTAAGAACGAGGAGGCATAACAAAACATGAAGAGGGAAAACAAAGAATTACAGTAGAAAGTATTTTTACATAGAGAGTAATACTGTAGTGCCTGGAACAAGCTTCTTATTAAAAACAATCATTTAAACCATACAGTAGTACATTGTTGACAGCACAAAAAGGATTATTTAGACCACAAAAATTCTATAAAAAAAAAACAAAAACACTTAAAAGGTTACTTTAAATGAACACATGGATCTTTTTCTGCCATTACAATTCAAGCATCATCCCTTTATATTTCCTATATGTGTTCAGAATCCCATTTAAAGGAGTTGGAAAAAGATATCAATTAGTCTAGCCTTAATAAGTGAGTTACATGGGGAGGGGGGGGGTTAAGTTCTGTGACCCCCACCATTATTGAGAAAGAGGGTCCCTAAAATCCCCTTTCTCAACCAGAGAGCAGAATTAAACATGGATGGAGATGTTGGAAACAGCTGAACATTCTCATCTGGATGTTTTAGACATTCCCATTAGACATGAACATCCCGCTCTGAAATCAAGAGCTATGGGGACACTCGATCTCGACAATTATTGTCAGACTCACAACTAACTTTTTTATTTTTTTTTCCTGTCTAATACAGTGACCTCCCGACCTACGATGGCCCCGACATACGATCATTTCAACATACGATGGTCTCTCAGAGGCCATCGCATGTTGAAGGCAGCATCAACATACGATGCTTTTGTATGTCGGGGCCATCGTATAAACGGCTATCCGGCAGCGCAGACTGCGTCAGCTACCACCGGATAGCCGTTTACGGTGCCCCGTGTGGTCCGCTGATGATCACTTACCTGTCCTCGGGGCTCTGGCGCGTCCTCTTCGGGATCCTCTGCATCGTCGGTGCTCTCCATCATTGTCATCACGTCGCTGCGCACGCCGTCCCGTCATCCAATAGGAGCGCCGTGCGTAACGACGTGATGGCAGCGACGGAGAGCTAAGATGACGGGGAAGCAGAGGCCTTGCCGGAGCGTCGGGGACACACCGGGGACGTGGCGACAGCGATGGAGGGCGACATCCAGGGCAGCGGTGACGAGCGGTGATGGTCGGGAGCGGCGGGGGAGAGGTGAGTATTACCTCCAATACCAGTAATCTTCAACCTGCAGACCTCCAGATGTTGCAAAACTACAACACCCAGCATGCCCGGACAGCCGTTGGCTGTCCGGGCATGCCGGGTGTTGTAGTTTTGCAACATTTGGAGGTCCGGAGGTTGTAAACCACTGTCCTATACTTTACATTGCACGGATCCCTCAACATACGATGGTTTCAACAAACGATGGTCCATTTGGAACGGATTACCATCGTATGTTGAGGGACCACTGTACTTGATGCTAAAAGTAAAAAAGAGGTTGTCTTGTGGAATCCTGTGTAACGTTGACCTTTAATGTAAATGTTAATGTGTAACCAGTCTGCACGCTGGCATTATATCTGGTGTCTAGCAGCCCTGTATCTAGAGATCACCGTACCTGGAGTTTGTAGCAATTAGCTAATCAACAGGATGTTAATGAATCGCAGTTGAGGAGATGAAGGGTAAAGATATTTCTATATACAAGCCCAGGATTTATTGTAGGACACATGTCCCCTCTAGATCACTCAGTAACAGCCATCAGAAGAGGAGAGAAGAGAATTATTAGGTGGAGTACTAGATACTTGACACATCTTCATGGTGGCAGCTTTTAATTTTCCTTGATATGTGTGTGGACTAATTATATTAATAAGTATTCACGCCTCAGCATCGAGACAGGTGGCAAATCAGATTGAAGACAACGCCTGATCTATTCCATCAGTTTCGTGCTGCACTGACATAAAGAATCCAAAAGCTACAAGGATAGTAACTTTATTAATAGATGCGCTTGCATTCATCACTTCATTCATGAAGGATAAAATTAAATAAGTGGCAGCCTTGATTTGTGCTCCTCAAGATGGAGTCTCTGCTGCCGTACAGAGATGTTCCTTAATTCCCACAAAATGCAAGTTTTAATAATCACACAGAGTACGGTCCTTCATCAAGGTACAGTTGGCAGACACTAACCATACCGCATGCCAAGTTATTGTCACAGCTGGCGGAGTTGCCGGAGCTCACATGAGTAATCATTTGGCTGCTTCATTTATGCCATCAGTTTTTAGTTAAGGTGGAACTTCATTTTAAAGGAGATGTTCTACAGCAACGTCAATTGTATGGTCCTAAAGGGGTATGTTTAAAGGGGTACTCCGGTGCTTAGACATCTTATCCCCTATCCAAAGGATAGGGGATAAGATGCCTGATCGCGGGAGTCCCGCCTCTGGGGACCCCCCGTGATTTTGCACGCGGCACCCCGTTTGTAATCAGTCCACGGAGCGTGTTCGCTCCGGGACTGATTACCGGCGACTACAGGGTGAGCAGCGTGTGAAGTCACGCCCCCGCCCCCGTGTGATGTCACGCTCCGCACCTCAATGCAAGCCTACGGGAGGGGGAGTGATAGCTGTCATGCCCCCTCCTGTAGGCTTGCATTGAGGGGCGGAGCGTGACATCACACGGGGGCGGAACGTGACATCACACGCCGCCCGCCCTGTAGTCGCTGGTAATCAGTAATCGTGTTCGCTCCGGGGACTTATTACAAACGGGGTGCCGCGTGCATGATCCCGGGGTCCCCAGCGGGGGGACTCCCGCGATCAGGCATCTTATCCCCTATCCTTTGGATAAGGGATAAGATGTCTAAGCACCGGAGTACCCCTTTAAACAACTCACAGTGGTTGCCCCAAATTTATTATACAGCACACGCTATTTGCGTGTATAGTTGTGCATGTAGGGAGAGTGTTAAAGGGGTGCATTTTTTTAAATTAAAGTTATACAGATGTGTAAATTCCTTCTATTTAAAAATCTTAATGTTGCAGTACTTATCAGCTGCTATATACTAAAGAGGAAGTTCTTTTCTTTTTGAATTTATTTTCTGTCTGATAACAGTGGTCTCTGCTGACACCTCTTTCCATGTCAGGAACTGTCCAGAACAGGAGAGGTTTTCTATGGGGATTTGCCCCTTCCCTGGACAGTTCCTTAAACAGGCGTGTCAGCAGAGAGCATTGTGGTCAGACAGAAAAGAAATTCAAAATGGAACTTCCTGTGGAGCATACAGCAGCTGATAAGTGCTGAAAGGATTAAGATTTTTACATAGAAGTCATTTACAAATCTGTTTAACTTTCTGGCATTAGTTGAGTTAAAAAAAAAAACTTTTCCACTGGAGTACCAAGGGCGTTCCTCTACGTCCTGGGTCCTTTCTCTTTCTATAATATAGCGTCATAGCGGGTTTGGCCCGACTTCTAACAATGACCGGGGCCTCTAGCTAATAGCATGCGGCTCTGATTGCTGTGCCACGCGCTATTAACCCTTTAGACGTGGCGTTCAAAGTTGATCACGGCATCTAAAGTGAAACTAAACTACCCCGGCTAGCTCAGGGGGCTGTTCAGGACCGCCGTTGTGAAATTGTAGCAGGAGGGTCCCCTTACCTGCCTCCTGGTGTCCGATCTCCGAATGACTGCTCAGTGCCTGAGATCCAGGCATGAGCAGTCAAGCGGCAGAATCATTGATCAATGGTTTCCTATGAGAAACCATTGATCAATGTAAAAGATCAGTGTGTGCAGTGTTATAGCCCCCTATGGGAGCTATAACATTGCAAAAAAAAAAAAGTGCAAAAAAAAAGTGAATAAAGATCATTTAACACCTTCCTTAATAAAAGTTTGAATCACCCCCCTTTTACCATTAAAAAAAAAAAAAAAAAACAGTGTAAATAAAAATAAAAACATGTGGTATCGCTGCATGTGGAAATTTCCAAATTATCAAAAATATATCATTAATTAAACTGCATGGTCAAAAAGTGCCAAAAAATTCTAAAGTCCAAATTAGCGTATTTTTGGTCACTTTTTATATCATGAAAAAATGAATAAAAAGCAATAAAAAAATCCGATCAGTACAAAAATGGTACCGCTAAAAACTTCATATCATGGCGCATAAAGTGAGCCCTCATACCACCCCGTCCGCGAAAAAAATAAAAAAAGTGATAGGGGTCAGAAAAGGACAATTTTAAAACTATAAATTTTCCTGCATGTAGTTATGATTTTTTTTCCAGAAGTACGACAAAATCACACCTATATAAGTAGGGAATCATTTTAATTGTATGGACCCACAGAATAAATAGGGTGTCATTTTTACCGAAAAATGTACTGCGTAGAAACGGAAGCCCTCAAAAGTTACAAAATGGTAAATTTTTCCATTTTGTTGTAGATTTTTGGGTAAAATGACTGATGTCATTACAAAGTAGAATTGTTGACGCAAAAAATAAGCCATCATATGGATTTTTAGGTGCAAAATTGAAAGAGTTATGATTTTTTTAAAGGTAAGGAAGAAAAAAATGAAAGTGCAAAAACTGAAAAACTTCTGGTCCTTAAGGGGTTAATAAAGTATCTCCGCCCACTTAACTACATAGCCAGAAAGAGCAAAGAAGTTGAGAAGGTGGTTCTAATTCAGTGATTGACAGCTCTCTACGCGCACACTTACACTCACGGATACTGTAGCTATCAATCACAGAGTAAGACCACCTACGTGATTACTTACCCCAGAATGAGAAGAGATTTACATGAATAAATGACAAGTTATCCTGGAACTTTTCCCACACTACTATAAATTAATTCACTCAGCTCCTCCTGCTCTATAATGTATGCAAATTGGACAGCATTTACATGTTTGAAGTCGGCCTTAATATACAGCATCACTACCTTTTATATTTGAATTTGTCACTGTTAGGGGTTTTCCTATCTGGACAGCCCCCGTCCATATGCCCAGCCTGGAACCTATGTTATGAATAGTGTTGCTTGCGAATATTCGCAATACGAATTTTATTTGCGAATATCGCATATTCGCGAATTCGCGAATATTCGCGAG
The DNA here is from genome assembly GCF_029499605.1 of Hyla sarda. NCBI lineage: Eukaryota > Metazoa > Chordata > Amphibia > Anura > Hylidae > Hyla > Hyla sarda. The sequence continues at coordinate 119,676,458 of NC_079191.1, forward strand.
TATAGCGATATATATTCGTAATTACGAATATTGTTTTTTTTTTTTTTTCACAGTACACATCACAGTGATCATCCCTCTCTGCTTCCAGCTCATGTGGTGTAAGAAGGCTGTAATACTACTGTGTGAGACTGGTGTGCGAATTTTCGCATATGCGAAAATTAGCATATGCTAATTTTCGCATATGCAAATTTTTGCTTGTGCTAATTTTGGATATGCTAATTTTCGCATATGTTCTTTTCGCATACGCGAATTGTTGCATATGCGAAAATAAAACGAGATAATTACGAATATGCGAATATTCGCGAATATATGACGAATATCCGTCCATATATTCGCGAATATTCGCAAATTCGAATATGGCCTATGCCGCTCAACACTACTTATGAGCAAGAATGGAGAGCCTCTAAAAAGTGGCATCTCTTGTTCCAGCAAACATGAATAAACATATATATGAATAACCATTGTGTCATATTGTGGGATATTAGCAGTTGGCTTGTGTAAATCAGCTACTATATATGAACCCCAAAAAGCTGACCTGTGGCCCTCAACTTAATTGGGTTGTTCTTAGACTGGCAAACCTTAAAAGGGTCCTCTACTCGGGATCCTTATCTCTTGGCCAGGAAAGAAAGTGGTTAGGTTATGTTCACATCAGCGTTGTGGAGCTCTGTTTCAACAGCTGATAACAGGACAGAGGTTAAAGGGGTATTCCAGGAAAAAAAAAATTTTTAGATCAACTGGCTCCAGAAAGTTAAACAGATTTGTAAATTACTTCTATTAAAAAATCTTAATCCTTCCAATAATTATCAGCTACTGAAGTTGAGTTGTTCTTATCTGTCTGGAAACAGTGCTCTCTGCTGACATATCTGCTTGTCTCAGGAACTGCACAGAGCAGAATAGGTTTGCTATGGGAATTTGCTTCTACTCTGGACAGCTCCCGAGACACGTGTCATCAGAGGGCACTTAGACAGAAAAGAACAACTCAACTTCAGCAGCTCATAAGTACTGAAAGGATTAAGATCTTTTAATGGAAGTAAGTTGCAAATCTGGTATATAAACACAGGAAAGAAAGGGGAGAGCACACTAAGGGCATATATCACCTGGACTGTAGCGTAACCAAAACTAGGTACCTATCTCCTGGTCTCCTGCGGGGTGCACACACACAAGTATAGAGTATCAACAAAGTACAAAAAGACAAAACGTAGGTGCACTCACCGCTCAGCGGAGACTGTAGCGTGTAGGGGTCCAGTTCACCGAGAGCTGGATCTCAGCGACGGCGCATGGAAGTGTGGGGCTCGGAGGCTACGGCGGCAGTTTAGCACGGAAGTGCGTGCTTCGTCCGGCCTCAGAGGCCGGACAAAGCACGCACTTGCGTGCGAAACTGCCGGCGTAGCCTCCGAGCGCCACATTTCCATGCGCCGTCACTGAGATCCAGCTCCCGGTGAACCGGACCCCTACAAGTTCCAAATCTGTTTAACTTTCTGGAGCCAGTTGATATATAGAAAAAAGTTTTTTCCTGGATAACCCCTTTAAGACACCAGACATCAACGGAACCAGACAGATCCTATTCTTTGAATGAGGTTTGTCAGGGTTCTGTTAGATGCCCATTATTTTACATGATTTTCACAGAGAAAAACACCTGACATGCAGGGTTTTTTCCTTTGCTAAAGTCCCATCATTATAATAATATCAGCTAACGAAGCTCCATAAAGGAGCTCCTCATGCTGATATGAACCTAGCCTTATTAAGAGAGTCCAAAGCTGAGCTGTCTTGTCCTGCACTGCTCAAACATCCCACTAATTTAAATAGGTGCAGTGTAATGCTACAGTGTTTACTGTTTCTACTTTTCTGGGGCTACAGGAAAATTTAACACTTACTGTCAGGTTTTCTCACAGATTACAAGCGATCGTTGGGAATCTTTTTCTTTCACTGTTTTCAGGAAACCCTATGAAGTGGTTGTCCAAAGTGAAAAACCTCTTTAAAGGGGTACTCTGCTGCTCAGCATTTGGAACAAACTGTTCGCAACAAACTGTTCAGAACGATGGAACCGGCGCTGGGAGCTCATGACGTCATAGTCCGACCCCGTCATGATGTAATGCCCCGCCCCCTCAATGCAAGTCTATGAGAGGGGGCGTGACAGCAGTTATAGACTTGCATTGAGGGGGCGGGGCGTGACATCACGAGCTCCCGGCGCAGGTTCCAGCGTTCCGAACAGTTTGTTCCAAATGCTGAGCAGCGGAGTACCCCTTTAAGCTATGGCTGGGATCCACCTTGTGGCCAGTTCTCACATTTTCTATACTGTTTTCTGACGTATGAATATAAAAATAATTTACAAGTTAATCTTACATAAATGATATGCTAACAATTTCCAGAAATTTACATGTGAATATTTCTATAGCTAATGAGAAATAGTGTTGCTCACGAATATTCGCAATGCAAATTTTATTTGCGAATATCGCATATTCGCGAATTCGCGAATATTCGCGAATATAGCACTATATATTCGTAATTACGAATATTCTTTTTTTTTTTTTTTTTCCACAGTACACATCACAGTGATCACCCCTCTCTGCTTCCAGCTTGTGTGGTATAAAGAAGGCTGTAATACTACTGTGTGAGACTGGCGTGCGAATTTTCGCTTATGCTTATTTTTGCATCTGCAAATTTTCGCATACGCGAATTTTCGTATATGCGAAAATAAAACGTGAATATTACGAATATGCAAATTTAGCGAATATATGACGAATATTCGTCCATATATTCGCGAAATATCGCAAATTCGAATATGGCCTATGCTGCTCAACACTAATGAGAAATGAAGTTTGTTGTAAACCTCCTGTCTGCTAATCCTGCTGAATGTTAGTGTATCCAGTCTGGTAATGGCTACGTGAAATGTTTGTTCAATAGAAAATGTCTCAAGTTTTGTCAGAGGTTGAGAACTTTAAATATACTTCCCTCAATGTTATTATTGGCTTCATTATCTAAGCCAACTTAGGCTTCAGTCGCTCTTTAAAGTGAACCTTATGGAAACATTAAAATAGCTGACCCTCATTTATCATCTTTAGACTAGGAACACACTGGTATTTTTTGCTCCGTTTTATCCTTTGTGACTATTTTAAGTAAATAGGATGGATGACGGCAGCAAGAAATGGTTACGCGACCCACTGCAAACCTCAGGATTTTAAATGGACGCTGTCTGTGTTTTATCTATCTTGTATCTAAAGTATGAATGATAATAGATGCTGCACTCAACAAATGACAAGGCAGAAAAAATATGGATATAATAAAAGGATAAAAAGGTCTCTATAGCCACACACGTTCGATAGTAGATGGCCGAACATTCAGCTAATAGCTTTCCTTGCTTCATATTCATTTACACATTCAGCTCAGCCTAAGGTCCCATGCATTTGGAGGTATTCCAGCTCCATACTTGAGCCATAGATTTAAAGGAAATGGCATATTTAGGTCAAGTCCTGCCATAGTTGAAAGGGGTACTCCCGTGGAATTTTTTTTTTTTTTAAATCAACTGGTGCCAGAAAGTTAAACAGATTTGTAAATTACTTCTATTAAAAAATCTTAATCCTTCCAGGACTTTTTAGGGGCTGTATACTAGAGAGGAAAGGCTTTTCTTTTTTGATTTCTCTGATGTCACGACCACAGTGCTCTCTGCTGAACTCTGCTGTCCATGGACCCCTTTAAGGCCTTTCTCAGATAGGGATATCTTTGTATTAAACATGTAGTTAAAGGGGTTATTCAACAAATGAAAAACAGAGCTAATTTATTCTAAAAAAAAAAAAAAAGAAAACAGCATCTAACCTGTCTACAGGTTGTGTGTGGTGATACAATTTGCTCTTTTCACATCAATGGAACTAAGCTGAAAAACTACACCTAACATGTGGACCCTCAGAGAAGCTATCTATTTTAATGTACAGATTTATTCTGGGAATTTGGTCCAGGGTCTTTGTTAATTTTAGATTTAGATGAGTAGATTTTCAAAAATTTATTTTAAGTCCAATTCAGCCAAATTGACATGGTAGGGCATTCTAGGCACATGGTAGGCCATTCTAGGGCATTCTAAGGGGTTGATTACAAAGGGATATTTTGGGGCAGGGTTTGCCCTTGCTAGGGTGATTGCCCCCCTGGTTGCCTGTGTGAGCAGGATTAGCCCCCACCATGTACACTTAGGGATTTCCAGGATATTTGCTATTCCCCTGCCGTACTCTTTTTCTTTCTCCTCTCCTTGTTTTGTGTCATGGTGGACGTACCTAGTTGACACCCCTGACCAGACTCACACCAGGACAGAAGGTGAGAGCATTTTAATATGGGCACTGGCTAGCCTCCCACCTTGCAATATCCTGTAAATTTAAGGCCATTTTTATGTTTTGGGGTTGTGTTAGATATTTGTCCCTCCAGCTTTGGCTTCCATGTTATCCAATCCTGCGCGCTGTTCGATGTCTGTGGGGGTCCTGTATGTATTTTATTATAAACATATTTAAAGTTAGGTTTCTATCAGGCATGCGGCCTCTTCATTGTTTTCCCAATTGGTGGGCATCCTAAATAAGTTGAAAAAGAACAACAGGGTTTCTATAATAATTATGTAAGTCCTGAATCTTGACACCTAGAATCTAGCATCTTTTTTAAACATTATTAATTATTATTATTATTATTATTATTATTATTATTGTTCTGTTTTGCATAGTCTAACTATGAAATTTAATATGTAAATGTGGAACAACCCCTAAAGGGACTCCCAGATAAAAGGGTGTGATCAGGGCTGCCACCAGGGTGATACTGGCAGTTACTGGGGCCAAATAAAACAATAAAAGGGGCCCATTGCTGCTGGCTCTGCCCCCCTTTACTGACAGTTCACCACTATGGGTCCCCTGAAATTCCTGATGATGGTCCTGGGTGTGATTACACCCAGGGCCACCATAATGGGGGTACTCATACTATCCCAGTAAGAGTCTCGGGCTCCTATGGAGGCCCAGGTCCTTGCTGTACCCCCGTGCAGCAGGAGCCCAGCATAGTAGCAGAAGATTGCTGTTTAAACAGTGGTCTCCTGCTTCTGTACATGCAGTATGCAAATAGCGTAGACTTACACTGCATGCCATATTATAAAGTCGTTTTTATCATGCAGCCTGACAGAGAAGTTCCTAGCCAATCCAAAGGCTGCAGAAAGCCAGTGATTTATTTTTTTATTCTCTTTTTTTAAGAGGACCCATCTGGGGGCCTTACCTATGTGGGGGCTATACCAAGTGGAGCATTACCTACCTGAGGCACTACTTACATGGGGGCACTACCAGATGGATGGGGCCTTACCTACCTGGGACACTACCTACATGGGGCACTAACTTCCTGGGGGCATTAGCTATTACCTACTGGGAGCATTATCTACCTGAGGGCACTTGGCCAGGCCTTGAGCTGTGTGAGGGGCCCCAATATTTCTGCTGGCAACCCTGATTACAACCTCTGCAACCGCCATTGCTGCATCTCCAATACATTCAGTGTTCTTCCGGTGTACATGCTCTGTTACATATACTTACTAAGTAAAATGAGTTTCCCCTTTAAGAAGTGTCTGCCAGACCCTTAGGGAACAGGTATTTCAATTAACTAAAAACAGATGAAAATGATTCTATCTCCGTACACTGCTCATTAATACCAAACCACTTAATTAAAATTTGTATTGCAAACGAAGTAAACAAATGTCTTCACAAAGCAGGACATTAATAATGGAGAGTAATCTCCGGGAATCGGCGGTGTTGGGGCAGAATGCGAGATTGAAATAATGAGCGCAGCCTGTGAAGAATGCGGAGTACAGATCATATATGTAAACACTCTGCAGACGTGATGTTGTCTGCTCGGCACCAGGGACCGCTGAAGCTTCCTCATCTCTTATACACTGTAGACACCTATCAGAATTAATCAAGAACTATATGCTGTATACACGCAAACAACATTTTGTAAGTCTCCCTAGATATGCATTATGTAAATCTTAATATTTTTGGTTCTTATGTTAATACACTCTACATGGAAAAGTGTACGTGTATGTATATATTCATTTTTATTATTAGGTTTAAATAATTTATCATCTAGTTCTGCCGTCAGATTGAATATAAATACATATCTAACAGCAATAAAGAAGTGAAAACAGCCTATAGGCAGTTCCAGTGGTAAGGCAGGTGTAACAGTGTGTATATGTACATACATATATACACGCATTTTAATATCAGTCTATATATAGACAGCGTCGAAGACCGAATCACAGTCCATAGATTTGAAAAGTGAAATGGTGCAGCACTCCGTTATGTTGAAAATGCTTGAAAAATGTTCTATGGAGGAACTGAAACGTTGCTTGTGGATATAAAGGAAATAAATTGCCACTGTTTTTTTACTATATTAAGTCCCCCCCAGTGCCCTCACATTATCTCCCTTCTTCTATGTTAGCCAAGTAGATCCCCCCTCCTTATATTAGGTAGGCAGGTTTGTTGGGAGGTTGGTAGGTGTGTGGGTTGGAGGAAGATTAACTCCTTAAGAATGCAGGGTGTATCAGTGTCAGGAGTCTAGCTGATAAGTCTTTCACAGGCCAGGCGACGAAGTCAAGCAGCAGCACAGCATTACGAAAAGCCATCAGATAGGCGGTGGGTCCTTGCCTTAATCCCCCTGCTTTGCATGTTTCTCTCTGCCGGCATCACAAATTTGGATGTGTCTGGGGCTGGACATCTGCTCTTCTTCCAGGCAGCCACTGCGGTACTCTTAAAGGACCGCAGTGGCTGTCTGGAGGAAGGACTGAGTGCGGCAGTCTTGGGGATGTGTTTGTGTGTGCAGGGCCGGCCTTAGGGGTGTGTGAGCTGTGCGGCCGCACAGGGCGCCATAGCAACAGGGACGCCGGGCGGCCAACACAGCTCGCACCAGGTATATGTAATTTGTATTGCCCGACGTGCAGTCCGGGCGCTGGGCAGGTAACTTCTTCAGATATTTAGCGCTGCTTCGGGCAAGCAGCGCTAAATGCCGGTATAATGAAGAAAACTGTGCCCTGTAGCGGAATGTGACCCTCAGCACAGGGACACAGTTTTCTGCTTTGCAGGCCGCTCCCTCTCATTCCATTCCCACTACCCTCCCTCAACTGTGTCCCTATGTGGAGGGTCACATTCCGCTTCAGGGCACAGTTTTCTTCATTACACAGGGAGGTTTGACTTACCCCGCCCTCCTCCGCGTCTCTGGTTAGCTGGCCTGCCCGAGTCTGAAGAAGGACGTCGCGCATGTGACGTGCCTCCGCAGACCCACACAGGAGGACGTCAGTGATGTCACTCGTCAGGCCGACGCCGGAGAGAAGCGCAGTGCAGGACAGGTAAGTGTGTCTATGTGTGTGTGCATGTGTGGGTATCTGTGTGTGGGTATCTGTGTGTGGGTGTCTGTGTGTATGTGTGCATGTGTGGGTGTCTGTGTGTGTGTGTGTGTGTGTGTGTGTGTGTGTGCGTGTGTGGGTGTCTGTGTGTGTGTGCATGTGTGGGTGTCTGTGTGTGTGTGTGTGTGTGCATGTGTGGGTGTCTGTGTGTGTGTGCATGTGTGGGTGTCTGTGTGTGTGCATGTGTGGGTGTCTGTCTGTGTGTGTGTGCGTGTGTGCATGTGTGGGTGTCTGTGTGTGTGTGTGTGTGTGTGCATGTGTTGGTGTCTGTCTGTCTGTGTGTGTGTGTGTGGGGGGGGAGAACCTGCTACTACCTAATGTGGGGAAACTGCTTCTACCTAATGTGGGGAACCTGCTTCTACCTAATGTGGGGAGCCTGCTACTACCTAATGTGGGGAACCTGCTACTACCTAATGTGGGGAATAGTGTTGCTCGCGAATATTCGCAATTCGAATATTATTCGCGAATATCGCATATTCGCGAATTCGCGAATTTCGCGAATATAGCGCTATATATTCGTAATTACGAATATTTGTTTTTTTTTTTCACAGTACACATCACAGTGATCATCCCTCTCTGCTTCCAGCTTGTGTGGTGTAAAGAAGGCTCTAATACTACTGTGTGAGACTGGCGCGCGTATTTTCGCATATGCGAACATTTGCATATGCTAATTTTCACATATGCGAATTTTCGCATATGCAAATTTTCGTATGCGCGCATTTTTCGCATTTGCGAAAATAAAATGAGAATATTACGAATATGCGAATATTCGCGAATATATGACGAATATTCGTCCATATATTCGCGAATATTCGCGAATTCGAATATGGCCTATGCCGCTCAACACTAGTGGGGAACCTGCTACTACCTAATGTGGGGAACCTGCTACTACCTAATGTGGGGAACATGCTTCTACCTAATGTGGGGAACCTGCTACTACCTAATGTGGGGAAACTGCTATTACCTAATGTGGGGAACCTGCTACTACCTAATGTGGGGAACCTGCTTCTACCTAATGTGGAGAACTATACTGCACCAAATGTGGAGAACTTTACTGTACCTAATGTGGGGAACTATACTGCACCTAATGTGGGGGAACTACATTGCACCTAATGTAGGGAACTATATGGCACCTAATGTGGCGGAACTATACTGCAAATAATGTGGGGAACTATACTGCAACTAATGTGTGGGAACTATACTGCACCTAATGTGGGGGAACTATACTGCACCTAATGTGGAGAGCTATACTGCACCTAATGTGGGGGACTATACTGCACCTAATGTGGGGGAACTATATTGCACCTAATGTGGGGGAACTGTACTGCATCTGATTAAGGGGGGGCAAGGGACTGGTGAATGGGTACATGGGACTGATTAAGGGGGCAGGGGACTGATTATATATAAAAAAAAATATTTGTTACAAATATTTTTTCCTCTTTGTGTACATTTATGGGGGGGGGGGCACAAGGTTAGCTCGCACAGGGCACCTGATAGAGTGAGCTACAGAGGCCTTGGTCGACATGTCCCTTCCATGTATTTCTATGGGGCCTCATGTATCTCTGGCTCTCCCATAAAGATGCATGAAGCGGGCATGTTGACCACAGCTTTGTGCCAAGGTCGACAGTCTTGCAAAGAGCAGAGATCGATCCATGCATGAGGATAGCTGGGGCACAGGGCAGGAGATTGCTGGGGGTCCCACCGGTTGGACTCCTTGCAATCAGACACTTATTCCCTATGTTGTGGATAGGTGATAAGATGTTACGTACTGGTGTTCCCCTTTAACTCTGTACTGAATAGAGCAGTGTTTTCAAACCAGGGTGCCTCCCCTCCTGGTGATGAAACACAGTTAACGGACACAGTGAAAAGACAGTTAACCGACATAGCAGAAAGTCTCTACCAATAACAGTCTTTAAATTGAGGAGGCAAACTCCCCCAGAGGGGTTCTAAGCAGTCTCATAGTCATGTGGTGCTTATGCTCTTCATGAATTCAGGCCTGCACATGGCCCAAACTATCTTTACAGACTCACACACCCATTGAAAGATAGAAGACTTTTTTTTACTTCCTGGGTTCCTCATTGTTTTGGAGCTCATCGTATTTGGGTGTCTCTGAATACTGGACTTGATTCCTTTACTTTCTTGATATGAAGACATCAACTGCATAACTGCAGATAAGCTCTGGAGTCTACTATTTATTGGAGCACTGGCTTGGAACTTGTGACACACTTAAGCAATGGATATTTCCCATCTGATTTGACTGCACTGGAAGTTTGGCTCTTCTCCTCAAGATTGCACCTCTGAAACGTATTTTTCTTTTGCCTGCTAACTTTCAACCTACTCTTCTTTGGAGCACATGCATAACTTTTTTCTATTGGACCCACCGCTAGGATTGGCTCTTGCCCCCTGACTCTTTAAATGGGCCAGCAATCAGGGCTCAAGTCCTGCAGGAACACATGGGAACTGAGTACCTGCTTTTTTTTCACAGCAGGAACACTGTTCCTAATAGCAGGGGTCTTGCAGGGCCAGCCCTTGAGTGGAAATCTTGGGTGAGTTCACATACTTTTTTCCCAGGACTTGACCCCTGGTGGTAATCAATGTATCAGGACATGGCTGTGAGCTATGATGCCATTTATGATAATCGAGCAACCATATTAATAGTATTAGCGATTTGGAATGGTAACTACAGCTGATAAATTCCCTTTACATTGTAAAAGCAGAAAAACATATTAAAGTGTTTACACATGTTAAAAAAAAAAACTTCACAAGAATACAGCATTGTTTTCTTGTCTGCCTAGTTCTAAAACAACCAAAAATCAATTTGTTTGGGGATCTTAGTCTGCACTTCCAGGGTGTACTTACTGCTTGAGTAGTTGCTCAGTACTACGATTACCAGAATGTATTGTTTCCCCTCAGTTCTTTATACCAGCCCTTCCACTCTGCCTACCCCCCTTCCACAGCACTCCTGACAGTTCTCAAATCAGAGTGGTTGCAGAACATTTCAGTACACTGCAGCACCTGATTTTTATTCCCGTCTGCTCCTCTGACTGAGGTATCATTTATTACAAGGAAGCATGCCGTGAGGATGTGTTCTCACATAACTTCAATGGACACAACAAAATATGCATGTGTGAACGTACCCTACATACATGACTTTAAATGTGGCCCACTGAATTAGCGGAGTCCAAAGAACCAGACAGTTGACAGTCTATGGTTGGAGGTCCATAGCACTGCTAAAGTCACTAACAAGGGTCCAAGAGGCTAATATCTGCAGTATGTTGCTGTTTGAAGAGTTGCTGCGGTATTGTGTTTTTTTTTTTTTTATTGCACCACATTTCCTATCAGCATGCAATCTCAATACGGTCAGAAGACACCTTTAAATAAAAATATGCAATGTCACAAATACATGTGGAGAAATGTTCTCTTACAGGATGAAAGTACAGTACATAAAATGTTACAGGGTAAATACTAACTTTACCCTAAATTAGTCGTAAATGGTAATTTAAAAAAAAGGACCTAAGAAATGTATCTAGTTTTAGATCGCGGGGGGGGGGGGGGGGGTTGGGGTCCGACCCCTGGCAATCAGAATGTGTTATCACTTAATGGGATGTGCCATATGAGCTCTAATACATCCCCACCTTAGAATGTTAGAAAATAAAAAAAATGGGGTATGACTTAGAAAGATAAAATGTAACTTTTATTCAGAAGTTTTATAGATAAAAACATATAACCCCAACAAAACATACTACAGATAAGTGTGAAATGCAATCGCATAAACAATTATCCTCCGCAAAGGACTAGATCCATATGTGGAAGAGATTTTCCACTTTAACAGGTATCTTATTACACAATATGATCTTGTGTCCTATGATCTATCAAATTAGTCTCATTGATAGTCCAGAAAGATGGAACACCTGGGACATGCATACATGGGGGTATGTGTAGGATATTTAAATTGTGTAAGTAATTAACTGCAAATTGTCTTTTGTAGGGGACAACTAGTGAGCACTATCCCTAGACTACCTACAACCACCATGTATGCATGTCCCAGGTGTTCCATCTTCCTGGACTATCAATGAGACTAATTTGATAGATCATAGGGCACAAGATCATATTGTGTAATAAGAGACCTCTTCCACATATGGACACTAGGATAACTGTTTATGTGATTGCATTTCATTTCATACTGTAGTATGCTTTTTGGGGGGTTATATGTTTTTATCTATATAACTTCTGAATCAAAGTTACATTTTATCATACCCCAGCTTTTCTATTTTCTAGGGGGTCTGACGACTGGGACCCAAGTAATTCCCTGCATGGAACAAACTCTACTCCGTGCCGGATTACAAGTGACCACAGCTGTAACACCCCCATCCCATAGACATTAATGAAAGGGGGCGTGCTGACTACGGCTTCCTGAAGACTAGCACAGCCAGCATCCTGAACATAACTGTTCACAACACAGGGGTGCCAGACCAGAGATCTCAGAGGGTCCCAGCGGCTGGACCCCTGCAATTAGACATTGTATCTCCTATCCTTGGGATAGGGGATAATATGTCCAGGGTCGGAGTACCTTTAAGACCCCATTTACATAATAATTTGTCGTAATTGGTAAACCACACTTCTAAGTCCCATGCAAAAATAGTGCACATTTAGAAAGGTAACCGAAAATAGTCACTTCTATGGTAGGGATTTCAGGTGGCTGAAACGCTGAAGACATGCTGCAAAGTAAATTTTCACAATTAAAGGAGTACTCTGGCAAAAAATAACTTATCCCTTTTCCAAAGGATAAGGGATAAGTAGCTGATCGTAGGCAGTGTCACCACTGGGGCCCCCGGTGATCACCGGGACGGGACCCCAGTGCTCTCAGTGCTCTCATTTATCGGTATCCTTATGAAACAGGTATACCGTTACCCTTATTATTCTTATGAATTTTCCTTATTGGATAAAGGTCTCCCTTTCTGCCCCTCGAATGAGGGAAACGACTTCCAGCTTTTTCTAGATTTTAACCGCTTCGTACGGAAGCTCACTCTACAACGTTTTTTTTTTTTTTTTAAATAAAAATTAATAGTATTATGACAACGGAGATGGCCTCGGCCAGTCCCCCCCCCCCCCCCCCCCCCCCAGGATACTTGGACGCAACTAAACATCAATTGGTGAAACTAACATCTATTTTTTATCCGATGCATGTGCAAGGAGCACATATTCAAGTTTTTCAAGAACTAGTCAGTGAAGACTTTAAGATTTTAAATAAAAATAGAAACAAAAAGAAAAAAAGCAATCTTACACGCAAAGAGAAGCTGGCTCTTCAGAGTTTGAAGAAGAATAAAAGCATTGTCCTAAGGATAGCCGACAATGGAGGGGGGGGGGGGTCATTATGGATCATGACTATTATCTATTATGTAGCTAGGAACATTCTGTCTGAAAGGATGAGTGAGGACCCCTTCAAAAATATGGTGAGAGAATACAACAGCATCATAAATGTTGGCGCACAAGAAGGCTTTCTTGATAAAAATGAACAAAAATATTTACAGTATCAAAACACTAACAAACCATATTTTTATTTCCTTCCAAAAATACACAAGTCCATCCATAACCCACCCCGCTGTCCCATCATCTCCAACACAAATTGTCATTTATCTCATTACATTGACTTCTTTCTCCAGGATTATGTTGTCCAGTTACCCAGCTACCTACCCGATTCCACACAACTAATAGAAAAATTAATTACCATAAAATGGGAGCCGGGTCTATTCCTCATCACGTTCGACGTAACATCTTTGTACACTAACATTAGTCATGACATCGGAATAAATTTGTGTCAAGGAGTTCCTGGAAGCTGATCCAGAACTCACACAGCCACATAACGAATTTTTACTCAGAGAGCTGAGGTTCATATTGAAAAATAACTATTTTCTTTATAACTGAGAGAACTACCATCAACGGATAGGAACTGCAATGGGGTCCAAAGTGGCCCCATCATATGCCAACCTTTTTATGGGGGCCTTTGAGAAAGAGCATATCACTAATAACCCTGACTATTCACCATACTTTGTACTTTTTGTACTAATTGTACTTTTATTTATCTATACATTTACCGGTAGATGGCACATGCTCCACTCATCTCCATGGCCGATGATGCCCAAGAGCTGTACTCAGGTCTTTTCGGTACTCATATAGGAATGAATGAAGCTTGTGCTGGCTGCAGCACGTGCTCCTCACTGAGAGCCGCATCCTGTCCCGGTGATTGTGGGGTGTGCCAGTGGTAAGACCCCCCCCCCGATCAGCTACTTATCCTATGGATAGTTCTTTTTTACTGGAGATCTCCTTTAACTTCAATAGCAAAGTCAAAACCTCAAACAGATCTTTAGCATAATTCATCCAAGAAAACCGTAAGTGTAGAAATGAAGACGGCACTCACCCAGGTACGTTATGCTGATGATTTCTTTATTTCATCCACAAAGACATGCGGGGAGGTGCAGTGTCAGGCAGGTGTGAACGGCAGGAACGCTGGAGCTCATAGCGTGATGGCAACAGCTGTGTCGTGCTTCCGCACTTCTTCAGATCACCACAGATCTTTAGCATACCTGCCATGTGCGAACACACAATATTTGGTAATTATAGTCAATGAGAGTGCTGAGGACACGTTGCAGTATACATCAGCAAAACTTTTTGATGGGTTTCCGATGGATATCTCCAACATGTGCAGGAATTATGATATACAAGGGGACTAAGAGATTATGAATAGCTACAACTCCCCACATAGGACATCCACAATGGACCTAGATGATATGCTTAATCATCTAGGTCCACATCTGCATATCTGTAGGTTTCTCTTTCCTATAGGAGTAGACCAGTGCTATAAATGAAGCATTATAGCTTGAAGCCCTGTAATATTTTTGTATTGGGGCTCCACACCTTAAAGGGGTACTCCGGTGAAAAACTTTTTTTTTTTAAATCAACTGGTGCCAGAATGTTAAACAAATTTGTAAATTACTTCTATTAAAGAAATCTTAATTCATCCAGTACATATTAGCTGCTGAATTCTACAGAGGAAATTCTTTTCTTTTTGGAACACAGTGCTTTCTCCTGATATCACAAGCACAGTGCTCTCTGCTGACATCTCTGTCCAGTATAAGAACTGTCCAGACTAGCAGAAAATCCCCTTAGCAAACATATGCTGCTCTGGACAGTTCCTAAGATGGACAGAGATTTCATCAGAGAGCACTGCGCTCGTGATGTCAGCAGAGAGCACTGTGTTCCAAAAAGAAAAGAATATCCTCTCTAGTATTCAGCAGCTAATAAGTACAGGAAGGATTAAGATTTTTTAATAGGAGTAATATACAAATCTGTTTTACTTTCTGGCACCATTTGATTAAAAAAAAAAAAGTTTTCCACTGGCGTAACCCTTTAAGGTTATACCACTGATGAGAGAACAGTGCCCCACAATCAGCATTCCTATGATCATTGGTCTCCTGACCAGAAGAAGAGCTTTGTGCACAAAACGGCTGTTGGCAGTGGCACACCTGCTGTTTCAATCTCCCCTTCCTGCTTTGCCTTCGGAAAAACCTCCAAGAAAGTAATACAATTGTAAATAGTATTGGAGTGCCACTGTCTTCTTTGCTATGTTATTGCCATGATCAAAACAACAATCAACATGATTTCATAATCCTTGTTGGAGAGGAAAATAAACAGAGGAGGAAGCTTTTGACTTCATATCCAGTCCTCATATATTGTTGTCATATCCCGACCTCCTATCCAGTCATCATATCCCGACCTCCTATCCCGTCCTCCTATCCTGTCCTCCTATCCCGTCCTCCTATCCTGTCCTCCTATCCCGTCCTCCTATCCCATCCTCCTTTCCCGTCCTCATATCTCGACTTCCTTTCACGTTCTCCTTTCCCGTCCTCCTATCTTGACCTCCTTTCCTGTCCTCCTTTCCCGTCCTCCTTTCCCGTCCTCCTATCCCGTCCTCCTATCCCATCCTCCTATCCCGTCCTCCTTTCCCGTCCTTCTTTCCCGTCCTCTTTTCCCGTCCTCATATCTCGACCTCCTTTCCCGTCCTCCTTTCCCGTCCTCCTTTTCCGTCCTCCTATCCTGTCCTCCTATCCCGTCCTCCTATCCTGTCCTCCTATCCCGTCCTCCTATCCCATCCTCCTTTCCCGTCCTCATATCTCGACTTCCTTTCACGTCCTCCTTTCCCGTCCTCCTATCTTGACCTCCTTTCCTGTCCTCCTTTCCCGTCCTCCTTTCCCGTCCTCCTATCCCGTCCTCCTATCCCATCCTCCTATCCCGTCCTCCTTTCCCGTCCTTCTTTCCCGTCCTCTTTTCCCGTCCTCATATCTCGACCTCCTTTCCCGTCCTCCTTTCCCGTCCTCCTATCCCGTCCTCCTATCCAGTCCATCTATCCCGTACTCCTATCCCATCCTCCTATTCCGACCTCCTATCCCGACCTCCTATCCTGTCCTCCTATCCCATCCTCCTATCACGACCTCCTATCCCGTCCTCCTATCTCAACCTCCTATCCCGTCCTCCTATCACGGCCTCCTATCCCGTCCTCATGTCTCAACCTCCTATCCCATCCTCCTATCCCGTCCTCCTATACCGTCCTCCTATCTCGACCTCCTATCCCGACCTGCTATCCCGACCTCCTATCCCGACCTCCTATCCCGACCTCCTATCTCGACCTCCTATCCCGACCTCCTATCTCGACCTCCTATCCCGATCTCCTATCCCGTCCTCCTATTTCGACCTCCCATCCCGTCCTCATATCCCGACCTCCTATCCTAACCTCCTATCCCCGTCCTCCTATCCCGACCTCCTAACCCGTCCTCATATCACGTCCTCATATCTCGACCTCCTATCCCGACCTCCTATCCCAACCAATAATATGTGTACCAGGTATTGAAATCGCCCCAGCCCTACAGAAATTATATGGGAACATACATTTCCCATTGATTTGCATGGGACTTTAAACAAAAAACCCCGACCCTCCCAAATGGGGGTAGTTAAGGGTTAAATTTACTATCCTATATTTTAAGTGGACATGTAAGTAACATGTGACCAAATATTATCGAAATATCTCCAGCCGTTTGGAAGTTATGCAGTAACATATATTTCCCATTGACTTGTATGGGACTTTAAACATAAGCCCCGCCCCTGGCAAATGGGGGGTGAATAAGGGTTAAATTATCTACCCTATGTGTGTTGTTGACATATAAGTAACATGTGTGCCAAGTTTCATGATAATATCTTTAGACGTTTGAAAGTTTTTGTGGAACATACATACATACATACACACACACACGTTGAATTTTATATATATAGATGTAATATGTGTTTATCCTCTAAATGTTATAATAATGCGGTGGAAGATGTATTGTACAGCTGTGGCATGCTGGAGTGCAATGTACTTCTGAACTTTGTTGTATGTGAGACTAAAGGGTTAATGTGGGCACATGAATGCTTCGGTCCACTGTCGGCATTTGACTTCCGATCCACGATTTGTGGACGTTACAACTGCAGGCTAGTCATGCAGATCCAATAAAACTCTGATTATGGATGTGATTGGTAATGCTGAAGTGTAACAGTAATTAGGCAGATTGTGGCGCTCGCAGCCAGTAGAGAGAGGCGCCTTCATTAACCTGACGGATGTGGCGCCTCAGCAACTTAATTGTACAAATTAAGATTTCATGTAGAGAAAGATGTCAAGAAACATGAGAGGTTATGTGCCGAGGTCTTCAAATGCTAAATGGGAGCAAAGCCTATAAAGAATAACCTCGTCCGGTAGGTACATTTCTTATACACTAGTCTTCCTGCTAAATAATGGACTCTGCTGCCATTATAAACTCCAGAACTCAATGAAATTATCGATCTATCAACCATTTTTTGTATACAGTAAAACATTTTTGCCATTAATGTGAAATAATTAATAAGGAATGGAAGAGATGTTAAAGTACATAAACTATACTTATAAAGGGGTACTCCTGTGGAAAACTTTTTTTTTTTTTTTTTTTATCAACTGGTGCCAGAAAGTTAAACAGATTTGTAAATTACTTCTATTAAAAAATCTTAATCCTTCCAGTACTTATTAGCTGCTGAATGCTACAGAAGAAATTATTTTCTTTTTGGAACACAGAGCTCTGTGCTGACATCACGAGCACAGTGCTCTCTACTGAATCACAAGCACAGTGCTCTCTACTGACACCCCTGTCCATTTTAAGAACTGTCCAGAGTAGGAGAAAATCGCCATAGCAAACCATATGCTGCTCGGGACAGTTCCTAAAATGGACAGAGATATCATCAGAGAGCACTGTGCTCGTGATTCAGCAGAGAGCACTGTGTTCCAAAAAGAAAATAATCTCCTCTGTAGTATTCAGCAGCTAATAAATACTGGAAGGATTAAGATTTTTTTAATAGAAGTAATTTACAAATCTGTTTAACTTTCTGGCACCAGTTAAGTTTTCCACCGGAGTACCCCTTTAAAGGGGACCATAAGCAATAGAAAAATATATGTTAAAAGGGTACTCCAGTGGAAAACAATTTTTTTTTAATCAAATCAACTGGTTCCAGAAAGTTAAACAAATTTGTATTTGTACATTACTTCTATATAAAAATCTTAATCCTTCCAGTACTTATCAGCTGTTGTATGCTCCATAGGAAGTTATTTTCTTTTTTAATTCACTTTCTCTCTGACCACAGTGCTCTGTGCTGACACCTCTGTCCATGTCAGGAACTGTCCAGAGCAGGAGCAAATCCCCATAGCAAACCTATCCTGCTCTGGACAGCTCCTGGCATGGACAGAGGTGTCAGCAGAGAGCACTGTGGTCAGATTGAAAATAAATTCAAAAAGAAAAGAACTTCCTCTGGGGCATACAGCAACTCATAAGTACTGGAAGGATTAACATTTTTAAATAGAAGTAATTTACAAATGTTTTTAAAGGATATTTTTATTTTTTTTATTTTTAATCCACTGGTGCCAGAAAGTTAAACAGATTTTTTAATTACTTCTATTTAAAAATCTTCCAGTATTTCTCAGCTGCTGTATGCTCCAAGGGAAGTTATTTTCTTTTTAAATTTCTTTTCTGTCTGACCACAGTGCTCTCTGCTGACACATCTGTCTGTCTAAGGAACTGTCAAGAGCAGGATAGGTTTGCTATGGGGATTTGCTCCTGTTCTTTACAGTTCCTGCCCAGTTTTGAAATATAGATATTGTGAAGAAGCTGTGAAATATGAGATATCTATTATAATGTCTCCGCTGTCTCGTGGACACAGCTTCACATCAAGTTTATACCGAATCTCAAGGAAAGACACACTGGTTTGCTTAACTGATGTAATCTTTACTGAGATATAATGAAAGTGCGGTAAAACTGTAAAACAAACATATGAAAGACAAATATAAGCATGGCTATTCAAGTGCCTTACATTATGCATAGCTAATACATAGATAGTCTAACATGTGCTCACTTACTACACACTGAAAACACATTATCTATCTACAAATGCCTAGCATCTCTCTGCACAGGCTAACTAACAATTCCGTACTCACAGGCTTTGGTATTTATCAGATTTGCAGTCTGTATTAGCTTTAAGAAGTCCTGTGGATCTGGTCACTGTGGTGGCTGGAGCTGGAATGAATGAGACATGCCGGAGCTAGCCCTATGTTTTAGAGAGAAGGCCCGCCTCTAGGCTTCAAGAAAATGGAGGGTCTTAAAGGAACAGACCCTGCTGAGTGCCAAGCATGTAAAATACATTGCGAAGGCAGCACACTCCCCACCTGGCATACTTTTTGTTATGCCACTAACCCTTGGACAGGAGTAAAACTACTTCAGAAATTGGTCTTGCATACACTTTGGGAATGCCCTGTCTAACAATCCTAACTTCAACCTTTCTAACTCTAGCATCACTACTAGGATCAGTCCCCACAATGAGTCCAATAGGCCACTCGTTCCTGTGGGCCTGAGAGTCTTTCAGTAAAACAACGTCTCCAACTTGTAAATTGGGCTTGTCATCTTGCCATTTCTTGCGTGGCTGGAGTGTCACCAGGTATTCCTGTCTCCATCTCTTCCAGAAAATGTCCGCAAGACTTTGAACTTGTTTCCATTGCTTGGTGTACAAGTCCTTGAGGTCAAAGTCTCCTGTGGGGGCTGTCACTGGTTCCATCTTCTGAGTCAACAGCATTGCAGGTGTCAAGACTGCCGGCATCTCCGGATCTGTGGACACTGGAACCAAAGGTCTGGCGTTCATAATGGCCATGACTTCAGCCATTAGCGTAGTCAAAGCTTCATGTGTGAGGCGAGTAGACCCAACCTTCAGGAGCATGGCATCCAGAATGCGACGAGCTACTCCTATCATCCTCTCCCAGGCTCCTCCCATATGCGATGCGTGAGGAGGATTGAAAGTCCAAGTGCATCCTTGGTTTTGAAGATAGGAACCTGTTTCAGAGTCTGTAGAAATGATCTTCAACTCTTTGCAAGCCCCAATAAAGTTTGTGCCACGGTCTGAACGAATCAATTTTGCTGGTCCTCGGATAGAGAAGAATCTTCTCAAGGCATTGATGAAACTTGAAGTGGATAAAGATTCAATCACTTCAATGTGAACTGCTCTGGTACTCAGGCAGGAGAACAGAACAGCCCAACGTTTACTCTCGGCACTGCCTCCTCTGGTCTTGCGAGAAGAGATGTTCCAAGGGCCAAAAACGTCTAGACCTACGTGAGTGAATGGAGGATCTGAAGAAAGTCTGTCCGCAGGTAAGTTTGACATCTTCTGAACTTCAAGTTTCCCTCTAATCTTCTTGCAGGTCACGCATTTGCTGATCACACTGGAGACTAGTCTCTTACCTCCTATGATCCACAACCCTGCTGACCGTACTGCTCCTTCAGTGAAGTGTCGACCTTGATGTGCGACTTGCTCGTGATAATGTCTCACCAGAAGAAGAGCGATGTGATGATTTTTGGGTATGATGAAGGGATGTCTCTCTTGGATAGTTGTATCTGCTGCCGACAAGCGACCTCCAATTCTTAACACTCCATCTTCGTCGAGGATAGGGTTCAACTTCTTTAGCGAATTGTGTCGAGAAATCTCTTCCTTTTTCATAAGGCTTTGGATTTCTTCTTTAAAGACTTCCTGCTGGATGCATCTGATGATCGTGACCTTGGCTTGTTCAAGGTGGTCATTGCTATGCTGATCAGTATTGGTAGCTCTGCAGGAGGATCTGGCTAGACAGATAAGTTTTCCGATTGCACGGGTCAGCGACTTCCAGCTGGAAAACCTTTCAAATCTATGAGCGCCCAGACTGTCTCTTGTAACTATAGTCCTACAAACTGTCACTTGAGGTCTTACCTCTTTGTCTTGATCTGGTTCTATGAGCTGAAAGGTCTCTACCTGAGTATTTCCTTTGGTTTCTGGTTTACGAAGAAAAGATGGACCTACAAACCAGTTAGTTTGCTTGAGCGCAGCGGCTGGCACTAGTCTTGTCCCATGATCAGCTGGGTTCTTGTCTGTGCTGATGTGATGCCACTGTTCTGGACTTGTAGACTTTCTGATACGTGTCACTCTGTTGGCCACGTATGTATAAAATCTTCTTGAAGCGTTGTGAATATATCCTAACACAATCTTGCTGTCTGTATAAAAGTTAATTGCATGGATCTCGATGTCCAGTTCTGTTGTAATCATGTCTGCCATTTCTACAGCTAAGACAGCAGCACAAAGTTCTAGACGTGGGACAGTGTGAGTCGGTCTGGGAGCCAGCTTAGATTTTCCCATGAGGAACCCGACATGGCTTTGTCCCTCAGTGTCTATTACCCTAAGGTAGGCGACAGATGCGATAGCCATAGTGGAGGCGTCAGAGAATATGCATATTTCTCTTCTCTTTGTAGCAGACAAGGAAACAGATACGTATGGTCTAGGGATGTTAAGTTGTTCAAGCTCTAACAATGAGTCTTTCCACAACTTCCACTGCATTTCCTTCTCTTCAGGTAGAGGTATGTCCCAGTCACTTTGTTCTTGCTCAGTAGTGATCTGTCTCAAAAGAGCTTTGCCTTGCATGATGATGGGTGCTACGAACCCCAGGGGGTCGTAAAGACTGTTGACTGTAGATAGGACACCTCTTTTTGTGAATGGCTTCTCTTCTCTGGAGACCCTGAAGGTGAAACTGTCAGTCTTCAGGTCCCAACTAATCCCAAGACTTCTTTGCAAGGGTGGTGATTCTGTTCCTAGATCCAAGTCTTTGAGGTCTTTAGCACGGTCTTCCATTGGAAATGCTTCCATGACTCTGTTGCTGTTGGAAGCTACCTTGTTCAGTCTTATGTTGGATTCTGCCAACATTTCTCTTGTACTTTTCAGGACGTTGATAGCTTCTTCGTTGCTGGAGAAAGAAGCAAGTCCATCATCTACGTAGAAGTTCTTCATGACGAACTGTGTGGCTTCTTGACCATGTCTTTCACCTTGCTGTGCTGCTCGTCTCAGGTTGTAGATAGCTACAGCTGGAGAAGGGCTGTTTCCAAACACATGTACCTTCATCCTGTACTCTGTGATTTCTTTGTTAAAGTCATTGTCTGCATACCACAGGAATCTTAAGTAGTCTCTGTCATCTTCACGAACAAGGAAACAGTAGAACATCTGTTGTACGTCTGCTGTCACTGCTATGAGTTCTTTTCTGAACCTGATGAGTACTCCAAGGAGTGTGTTGTTCAGGTCAGGTCCACTGAGAAGGACATCATTTAGTGAGATGCCTTTGTGCTTCGCACTAGAGTCAAATACTACACGTATCTGGCCTGGTTTCTGAGGATGGTACACCCCAAATATTGGTAAGTACCAATGTTCTTGGTTCTCTTGTAGTGGTGATGCCCTTTCAGCTTGATCGTTATCAAAGATCTTCTGCATGAAGGCTTGGAAGTGTTTCTTCATATTTGGCTTTCTTTGTAGCATGTGCTGTAACGAGGTGAAGCGTTTCTCTGCTTGTACTTTGTTGTCAGGAAGGCGAT
This sequence comes from Hyla sarda, assembly GCF_029499605.1. Lineage (NCBI taxonomy): Eukaryota > Metazoa > Chordata > Amphibia > Anura > Hylidae > Hyla > Hyla sarda. Next base: position 119,698,841 of record NC_079191.1, read on the forward strand.
GGCGTGGTGACCGGAAGGGTAGAGGGGCTACCCAGCTGCCTGATTTGTCTCTGTAGACTTCTCTGTCCATGATCTCAAGGAAGAGAGTATCTTCCACCGAGGGTGCTAGCTTGTCGTCATCTCGTGTTCTTTCAAACACCTTACAGCCCAGTTCATCTGTATCTCCAGTTGAGGCGAAGTCTTCCATGCACCTCTGGATACTCGGATGATGTGTTGGGTTTACAAGTCTCTCTTTAATGTGTAGACTGTTGGTACATGGGCAAAGACAAGATGTACGACCATTCTGTAACAGATGTGTTCTGTAGACATTTACCTTTTCTGGTTTGTGGAGTCCGTCTAGACATACTTCTCCAACGATGACCCATCCGAGATCAAGGCGTTGTCCAAATGGTGCATTGTGTGGCCCATTGTACTGTTCTCTGACTTTGTGCACTTTGAGGATATCTCTCCCAAGTAGAAGGATGATTGCAGCATCTGGATCTAGTGCTGGTATCTGGTCTGCTATTCGCACCAGATGGGGGTGATGACGAGCAACTTCAGGTGTGGGGATCTCTGACCTGTCGTCTGGTATCTCATCACATTCTATGAGGGTAGGAAGAGTCACCTTTGTCTTTCCATCTAATGACTCAATGATGTAGTTGTTTGCTCTTCTCCCTGTTGTCTCTACAACTCCAGAACAAGTCTTCAGGGTGTATGGAGTTGGACTTCCTTTGTCACCGAAGAGGTCAAAGAACTCTGTTTTTGCCAGAGATCTGTTACTCTGTTCATCCAAGACTGTGTACATCTTGATTGCTTTTTCTCTGAAGCCTGCAGGATACACCTTGACTAAGCATATTTTGGAACATGATCTGGGGCGGCCCTGCTCTGTACAGATCTCAGTACACTTTGAGGTTACTGCTGGCGTTGTACTCTCGCCTTGCTCCCCACCATGATCTTCTTGAGTTGCTGGAACTTCTTGTTTCCATGGTGGTGGTCCTGGGTGTAGTGCTGACAGGTGTTTGTCACTGTTGCACTCTGTGCATTTTATTGTTTTTGTACAGTCTTTTGCAAGATGCTGAATTGAAGCGCAACATCTGAAACAAATGTGATTGTCTTTGAGGTAAGCTTTGCGCTCTTCTAATGTCTTACTTCTGAAACTGCGACATTTTCTTAGTGGATGAGGCTTGTTGTGGATGAGACATATTTTGTCTGGCTCCTCAACTTTCTTACTTGTGTTGTCTTCCTGATTGACTGCAGACTCAGGCGAGACTTCTGTCTTCCGTACAGAAACTGTTGCTCTGCGTTCTTTGTAAGGCGTTGGATGTTTTTGCTCTACCTTTGGGGAGCTTGCAGTTCTCTTGTTCAGGAAAGCAAAGCTTGGATCATTGCGTGTTTCAGCTTGGTCTACGATGAATTCAGCAATGAAGGCAAATGGTGGAAATGCGACTCGATGTTCTTTCTTGTATCTTGATGCTTGAGTGACCCACCTTTCCTGCAAGTTGAAAGGAAGTTTCTCGATTATGGGATCAACTCCACGTGCTGTATCTAAGTATGAGAGACCTGGCAGATATCCACTAGACTTAGCGGCTTCTATTTCTAAGAGTAGGTCCCCAAACCCTCTCAGCTTTTGATTGTCTTTGTTTGTCATTCTTGGATAGTTTTCTATCCTCTTCAGAAGAGCATCTTCAATCACTTCAGGTGACCCATAGCAGTGTTCTAGTCTCCTCCACACCATTGCAAGTCCTGCTGCTGCGTCATGAACATGTACTGATCTGATTCTTTGGGCTTGCTCAGTGGACTCTGGTCCTAGCCATTTTACGAGCAGATCAAGCTTTTCTCTGTCTGTCAGATCTAAGTCTTGGGTACCGCTTAGGAAAGATGACTTCCAGGCCCAGTAGTTTTCTGGACGGTCGTCGAATTTCATGAGACCAGCGCTCACTATCTCACGGCGCATCAGGAATCTTGCTACCTCTGTAGCTCTTGCTGCATCTGGTGAATACTTCCTGGGTGTAAACTCAGGGTATGGCTGCGGCTGGTAAGGCTGATGAGGTAATTGACTAACTCTGCTTTGTTCTCCTCTGTTGTAAGTCTTTCTGCTATAATCCAGACTTGTATTTGCTTGAGGAGGGAGTACATCAGCATCCGTTTGCACTCTTGTCAGGTTGGCAGATTGGTCTCTGAGCATGCGACCACTTGACTTCCTACCCTGAGGTTCTAATTCAGTCTTGCAGTGTTGCATTGTATCAAAGTTGCTTATTGCTGGTGGAGTCAATGATGGTCTTGGTGCATAATTGAACTGCTGGTCAGTGTACATGGTTGCTTGTGACTGTATGTACTCACGGGTACGTTGGCTTGCGCTGAGGGGTGACATCTGGGTTTCTATGTCAGCGAACTGAGCTTCGGCAGCCCTTGTGAGAACTTCTGCCTCGGCTAAGGCTGCTGCAGCGTTTTTCTGCTGTTGCAGTAAGTGTAAAGATGCTTGCACTTCAGCTTGTTCTTTCATCAATTCAGCTTCCTGCTTTGCATAGGACGCCATTGCACAAGCTGCCTCTGCTTTCGCTCTTGCCTTAGTTGCTATGGCGCTAGCGGATGACAGGCTGGTGGTGCTTGAGTGTCTAGAACTATGGCGTTTAAATCTTGATGCATCGGCGCTAACCGAAGTTAGATTTGTTTGACTGGACGCTCTAGACAATGTTGTGCACTTAGATCTACTTCTTGGCAAGGTGTCTTCCTCTTTATTGGAGCATTGAGGGTTAACTGTCAGAGTGCTGTTCTCTGGGTTCTGCATCTTGATTTAGCTGGCAGCGTAGATAATGATGATGACTGGACACAGCACAGCGGTGTTATAGCGCGTGAGAGAATTAGTTTCACTTTCTAGTGCTTCGCGCCCTTACTCCGACACAGACTGCAGGGCACAGGATTTATGAGTCTTTTTTTTACTGCTGCGGACGATTCAAAGCTGATTAACTGCTTCTGATAACGTTTTAAAAGCCTTTTTACTATAATGTCTCCGCTGTCTCGTGGACACAGCTTCACATCAAGTTTATACCGAATCTCAAGGAAAGACACACTGGTTTGCTTAACTGATGTAATCTTTACTGAGATATAATGAAAGTGCGGTAAAACTGTAAAACAAACATATGAAAGACAAATATAAGCATGGCTATTCAAGTGCCTTACATTATGCATAGCTAATACATAGATAGTCTAACATGTGCTCACTTACTACACACTGAAAACACATTATCTATCTACAAATGCCTAGCATCTCTCTGCACAGGCTAACTAACAATTCCGTACTCACAGGCTTTGGTATTTATCAGATTTGCAGTCTGTATTAGCTTTAAGAAGTCCTGTGGATCTGGTCACTGTGGTGGCTGGAGCTGGAATGAATGAGACATGCCGGAGCTAGCCCTATGTTTTAGAGAGAAGGCCCGCCTCTAGGCTTCAAGAAAATGGAGGGTCTTAAAGGAACAGACCCTGCTGAGTGCCAAGCATGTAAAATACATTGCGAAGGCAGCACATCTATACAAACTGAACCTGCCTGAAGAAAATGTGTCTGCAATTTGTATTGAAAATATTAATAGGTAAAGCACTCGACGGAAACAAACAGCGACTAGTTACGCCGCAGACTGCACCGCATGACTTTAATGATCGTCATTAAAAACGTTACAAAGCAACTAAGCTCCCCCGTATATCCCAGCAATCACGGGGTTATATTAATTATTCAGCTTTCTTCTGCGGCTTCACTTCTCCGGCTCTCGTTGCCTTTACAGACATTTTACAGAAAACTCTAAGATGTACTTTTATGGCTTTTTGCCACTGGAAGAAGAAAGGGGAGATCCTAAGAGATATATATAGGATCCCTGAAGGCATCATTACCTTATTGCCTTAATTCTCTGAATGGGCTGAGAACAGATGGTTCTAAGACTGGAAGGTCCAGCTCATTTGTCTCATAGGTATTTATGAGTTTCCTCGGTCAAAAATCAGCCTGGGTGACAAGTCGTGCCTGTTCAAAGACACTTTATTAGAGATAAGATGTATGGCTGGAATGAAGCATTGCAGATATCACTACAGACATCAGCGTGAAATGGCCTATTGATTGAGATACATCCCCAGGAAACCATGTGAGGGGCTGTTAATAGGACCAAGGCCGATTCTACAAACAAGCTTCTTGTAACACAAGTTTATTGTCCCTATACAGCTTTTGAAGTGAACATAATTCTTGGATTTATTGACTAACAACTTGCTGCATGACACACAGCCTATTGTTGGTAGCTGATTCTCTATAGTGGAGGAAATCCTATAAACTCAAGTTGGTCACTTTGTGGAATATTAGGACTTTAATATTTTACTTTATTGTGCACTGTGAGCGGGGTATGTGCTCCAAGAAAATTAAACTGTTGTTCTGCCTATAAAGTTTGGGTTTATGTACATGTCTAAGAGTATTTCTCCTATAAAAACACATTTTGAGAATGAGTATTGTTTGCTGCTAGTTGTAGCAGTTTTTACAATTGTGTATATGTTTTCATACTACGTATTATGTATTGGGGTACTGTTGTGATGCCATGGTGTGCAAGGGATTCTTGTCAAATCGTGACACCAGGGCACCGTTGGCCTATACACGGTCCGAGGCGGAGAAAGCTTCTCTTTGGCCAGCCACGGGGGTAAGAAACACACCAACATCGGGTTATGGATAACTGTCTTTGACTGCGCAGGTGTAGATGGTACAACAAACAGTACGGAGCAGAGTAGAAGGGATGCAGTGTAACCCTTGGGAGCCCTGTTGCCTTGCTGGGACTTATGGTGCTTTTCACCCACTGAAATTATATAGACTTGAGATTTGAGACTGGAATATATCCCACACTGACTAGGGTTCTGACAAGGTCCAATTACTAACACCGCCAGGGTTTGACTCACCGCAGTATGGGGAACACTTGCAGAATAGCGGGACTAACTTGTTTTGGAAATTTTCTCAGGCTTCCCTCTGTATTCACCACACACAACTTCCACCTCCTTTCCACACTGTAGTCTGTGTGGTGAGGGTGCGATGACATGAAATTAACCTAGGGGCAGATGGCATTAACCCCTTGTGTTTGTGACGCCAGGGCATGGTTTATCCTCTACACCACCCGAAGGAATACAGCTGGATCCTGGGCTAGGCACTGGGGCAAATAATGACTCTGACGCCAAGTTACGGAGCAACGGCAGCTTTAGTGAGTCAGACAGGTGTAACAGTCTATACAGCTTGACTAGGCCCAAGGAGGTGACCAGTGACTTCATAGACCTCAGGGCTTTCTGGGACTTATGGTGGACTGGGACAATTTGCTGCAGAGCCACGCCAACTGAAGACAGATTAACTTGGACTGACTTGACTATGACTGACTTCATCCCTTCTGTAGCTTACCAGGTTTTGATTTGACCTGTGGGGCAATGGACTTGAGAATCCATGTCTGCTTGACAGACTTAAGGCCTCCTTTGGACTCCAGACACACACCTAAGACTTGACCTTACAACTCAGCATACAAGAGCTTAAGAGCATAAGAGAGATCGCTAGCTCCACCCAGGGCTTATATGGGGGAGACAAAGAGGGATCCCATAGGTCACCCTTAGGTCATATGGTCACTGATACCTCACTGGGTTACAATCACATGACAACAGGTATTAAAGCTATAAGTAATTTTATGTACATTATATGGTATAACATAGGCATTTAAGGGAGTAGATAGAACACAAGTGCAGGGGGGGGGGGCAGGGGTCACTGTATGGAGTCTGCCGGACAAGGCAGCGAGGGTACAGGGGTGCAACTCCTCTACTGGGCCACCACATCAGCATAAGAGCTAGGCTTCAACTGGACCGGGGCAACTCCTCCCCCCCTACACTATATACTGGAGAATTTGGGGGTTCCCATTGGGCAGACAGGGTCACCTGGTTACCACTGCATCTCTCTATCTTAAACATACAGTACATAAAGAATACAATGAATACAGTGAATATAGTGAATATAATAAAGTGCTAGAACAGTGGGCCCAACACAAGAGCAGCAGGCATGCCTGAGGAGATCTGCAGCCGATAGGACAGCCTTCGGTGCTGGGACACCACATTGTGCTTCTGTGACCTGTACACTGGACTTCATATATGTATTTGCGGTTCAGTAGATTTTCCAGCTATATAAGTCCAGCCTACAGGTCACATGATTAGGAGCGTTTTTACCCACTGGAAACTTGTTGGGGACTGTGCAGCTTGAGTATGTGCAAGTGTTTTTATGCAACGATCAAGAATCACAATTACTCTTCACGCAAAAGTTGGATCCCTTCAGATAGCTAAAATTGTGCAGGGAAAAGGGGATTATGGCATTTGAGTTAGTAGGACTGTTGTCACGATGCCGGCTGGCAGGTAGTGGATCCTCTGTGCCAGAGAGGGATTGGCGTGGACCGTGCTAGTGGATCGGTTCTAAGTCACTACTGGTTTTCACCAGAGCCCGCCGCAAAGCGGGATGGTCTTGCTGCGGCGGTAGTGACCAGGTCGTATCCACTAGCAACGGCTCAACCTCTCTGACTGCTGAAGATAGGCGCGGTACAAGGGAGTAGACAGAAGCAAGGTCGGACGTAGCAGAAGGTCGGGGCAGGCAGCAAGGATCGTAGTCAGGGGCAACGGCAGGAGGTCTGGAACACAGGCTAGGAACACACAAGGAAACGCTTTCACTGGCACAATGGCAACAAGATCCGGCAAGGAAGTGCAGGGGAAGTGAGGTATTAATAGGGAAGTGCACAGGTGAAGATACTGATTGGAACCACTGCGCCAATCAGCGGCGCAGTGGCCCTTTAAATCGCAAAGACCCGGCGCGCGCGCGCCCTAGGGAGCGGGGCCGCGCGCGCCGGGACAGGACCGACGGAGAGCGAGTCAGGTACGGGAGCCGGGGTGCGCATCGCGAGCGGGCGCCACCCGCATCGCGAATCGCATCCCGGCAGGATGCGGTATCGCAGCGCCCCGGGTCAGTTGATCTGACCGGAGCGCTGCAGTGAGGAGAGTGTAGCGAGCGCTCCGGGGAGGAGCGGGGACCCGGAGCGCTCGGCGTAACAGTACCCCCCCCCCTTGGGTCTCCCCCTCTTCTTAGCGCCTGAGAACCTGAGGATCAGACTTTTGTCTAGAATATTGTCCTCAGGTTCCCAGGATCTCTCTTCTGGACCACAACCCTCCCAATCAACTAAAAAAAAGGTTTTCCCTCTGACCTTCTTGGATGCCAGAATCTCTTTGACGGAGAAGATGTCCGAGGAGCCGGAAACAGGAGTGGGGGAAACAAGTTTGGGAGAGAAACGGTTGATGATGAGTGGTTTAAGAAGAGAAACGTGAAAGGCATTAGGAATACGAAGAGAAGGAGGGAGAAGAAGTTTATAAGAGACAGGATTAATCTGGCACAAAATTTTGAAAGGACCAAGATAGCGTAGTCCCAACTTGTAGCTAGGGACACGGAAGCGGACATATTTAGCGGAGAGCCATACCTTGTCTCCAGGAGAAAAAATGGGAGGAGCTCTTCTTTTCTTATCCGCAAATTTCTTCATGCGTGATGAAGCCTGTAAGAGAGAATTTTGGGTCTCTCTCCATATGATGGAAAGATCACGAGAAATTTCATCCACAGCGGGCAGACCAGAGGGCAAGGGGGTAGGGAGGGGGGGAAGAGGGTGACGGCCGTACACCACGAAAAATGGGGATTTGGAGGAAGATTCAGAGACTCTGAAGATATACGAGAATTCGGCCCATGGTAGAAGATCTGCCCAATCATCCTGGCGGGAGGAAACAAAATGTCGTAAATAATCACCCAAGACCTGGTTAATTCTTTCTACTTGTCCATTAGATTGAGGATGATATGCAGAAGAAAAGTTTAATTTAATCTTGAGTTGTTTACAGAGAGCCCTCCAGAATTTTGACACGAATTGGACGCCTCTATCCGAGACGATTTGTGTGGGCAACCCGTGAAGACGAAAAATGTGTACAAAAAATTGTTTAGCCAACTGAGGCGCTGAAGGAAGACCAGGAAGAGGGATGAAATGTGCCATTTTGGAGAATCGATCAACGACCACCCAAATAACAGTGTTGCCACGGGATGGGGGTAAGTCAGTAATAAAATCCATACCAATCAGAGACCAAGGCTGTTCGGGGACAGGCAGAGGATGAAGAAAACCAGCGGGCTTCTGGCGAGGAGTCTTATCGCGGGCACAGACAGTGCAGGCTCGTACAAAGTCCACGACATCCGTCTCCAGAGTCGGCCACCAATAGAAGCGAGAGATGAGTTGCACAGATTTCTTGATGCCTGCATGACCTGCGAGATGAGAGGAGTGACCCCATTTGAGGATTCCGAGGCGTTGGCGTGGAGAGACGAAGGTCTTTCCTGGAGGAGTTTGCCTGATGGAGGCTGGAGAAGAGGAAATCAGGCAGTCAGGAGGAATGATGTGTTGCGGAGAGAGTTCAACTTCCGAAGCATCCGAGGAACGAGAGAGAGCATCGGCCCTAATGTTCTTATCGGCAGGCCGAAAGTGAATTTCAAAATTAAATCGGGCAAAGAACAGAGACCACCTGGCCTGGCGAGGATTCAGCCGTTGGGCAGACTGGAGGTAGGAGAGGTTCTTGTGATCGGTGTAAATAATAACTGGAAATCTTGATCCCTCCAGCAGATGCCTCCATTCCTCAAGTGCTAATTTAATGGCTAGAAGCTCTCGATCCCCGATGGAGTAGTTCCTCTCCGCCGGAGAGAAGGTCCTAGAAAAAAAAACACAAGTAACAGCATGCCCGGAAGAATTTTTTTGTAGAAGGACCGCTCCAGCTCCTACAGAGGAGGCATCAACCTCCAATAGGAAGGGTTTAGATGGGTCAGGTCTGGAGAGCACGGGAGCCGAAGAAAAGGCAGACTTGAGCCGTTTAAAGGCGTCTTCCGCTTGAGGAGGCCAAGACTTGGGATCGGCATTTTTTTTGGTTAAGGCCACGATAGGAGCCACAACGGTAGAAAAATGTGGAATAAATTGCCTGTAATAATTGGCAAACCCCAAAAAACGTTGGATAGCACGGAGTCCGGAGGGGCGTGGCCAATCTAAGACGGCAGAGAGTTTGTCTGGATCCATTTGTAGTCCCTGGCCAGAGACCAAGTATCCTAGGAAAGGAAGAGATTGGCATTCAAACAGACATTTCTCTATCTTAGCATAAAGTTGATTGTCACGAAGTCTCTGAAGAACCATACGGACATGCTGGCGGTGTTCTTCTAGATTGGCAGAAAAAATCAGGATATCGTCCAGATATACAACAACACAAGAGTATAAGAGATCACGAAAAATTTCATTAACAAAGTCTTGGAAGACGGCAGGGGCGTTGCACAGGCCAAAGGGCATGACCAGATACTCAAAGTGTCCATCTCTAGTGTTAAATGCCGTTTTCCATTCATCCCCCTCTCTGATGCGGATGAGATTATAAGCACCTCTTAAGTCCAGTTTGGTAAAGATGTGGGCACCTTGGAGGCGATCAAAGAGTTCAGAGATGAGGGGTAGGGGGTAGCGGTTCTTTACCGTGATCTTATTAAGACCGCGGTAGTCGATGCAAGGACGTAGAGAGCCATCTTTTTTGGAGACAAAGAAGAATCCGGCTCCGGCAGGAGAGGAGGATTTACGGATAAAGCCCTTTTTTAAATTTTCCTGGATGTATTCAGACATGGCAAGAGTCTCAGGGGCGGACAGAGGATAAATTCTGCCCCGGGGTGGAGTAGTGCCCGGAAGGAGGTCAATAGGACAATCATAAGGCCTGTGAGGAGGTAGAGTCTCAGCTTGTTTTTTGCAAAAAACATCCGCAAAGTCCATATAGGCCTTAGGGAGACCGGTTACAGGAGGAACCACAGAGTCCCGGCAAGGGGTACTGGGAACCGGTTTTAGGCAGTCCTTGAAACAAGAGGGCCCCCAACTCTTGATCTCCCCAGTGGACCAATCCAGGGTTGGGGAATGAAGTTGAAGCCAGGGTAGTCCAAGGAGAATTTCGGAAGTGCAATTGGGGAGGACCAACAATTCAATCTTCTCGTGATGAGGTCCGATGCACATTAGAAGGGGCTCCGTGCGGAAACGTATGGTACAGTCCAATCTTTCATTGTTTACACAATTGATGTAGAGGGGTCTGGCGAGACTGGTCACCGGGATGTTGAACCTGTTGACGAGAGAGGCCAAAATAAAATTTCCTGCAGATCCGGAATCCAAGAAGGCCATAGTAGAGAAGGAGAAGGCAGAGGCAGATATCCGCACAGGCACAGTAAGACGTGGAGAAGCAGAGTAGACATCAAGGACTGTCTCACCCTTGTGCGGAGTCAGCGTACGTCTTTCCAGGCGGGGAGGACGGATAGGACAATCCTTCAGGAAGTGTTCAGTACTGGCACAGTACAGGCAGAGATTCTCCATGCGGCGTCGTGTCCTCTCTTGAGGTGTCAGGCGAGACCGGTCGACCTGCATAGCCTCCACGGCGGGAGGCACAGGAACGGATTGCAGGGGACCAGAGGAGAGAGGAGCCGGGGAGAAAAACGCCTCGTGCGAACAAAGTCCATATCCTGGCGGAGCTCCTGACGCCTTTCGGAAAAACGCATGTCAATGCGAGTGGCTAGATGAATGAGTTCATGTAGGTTAGCAGGAATTTCTCGTGCGGCCAGAACATCCTTAATGTTGCTGGATAGGCCTTTTTTAAAGGTCGCGCAGAGGGCCTCATTATTCCAGGATAATTCTGAAGCAAGAGTACGGAATTGTACGGCGTACTCGCCAACGGAAGAATTACCCTGGACCAGGTTCAACAGGGCAGTCTCAGCAGAAGAGGCTCGGGCAGGTTCCTCAAAGACACTTCGAATTTCCGAGAAGAAGGAGTGTATAGAGGCAGTGACGGGGTCATTGCGGTCCCAGAGCGGTGTGGCCCATGATAGAGCTTTTCCAGACAGAAGGCTGACTACGAAAGCCACCTTAGACCTTTCAGTAGGAAACTGGTCCGACATCATCTCCAAGTGCAGGGAACACTGGGAAAGAAAGCCACGGCAAAACTTGGAGTCCCCATCAAATTTATCCGGCAAGGATAGTCGTAGACCAGAAGCGGCCACTCGCTGCGGAGGAGGTGCAGGAGCTGGCGGAGGAGATGTTTGCTGAAGCTGTAGTAGTAGCTGCTGTAGCATCACGGTCAGTTGAGACAGCTGTTGGCCTTGTTGCGCTATCTGTTGTGACTGCTGGGCGACCACCGTGGTGAGGTCAGCGACAACTGGCAGAGGAACTTCAGCGGGATCCATGGCCGGATCTACTGTCACGATGCCGGCTGGCAGGTAGTGGATCCTCTGTGCCAGAGAGGGATTGGCGTGGACCGTGCTAGTGGATCGGTTCTAAGTCACTACTGGTTTTCACCAGAGCCCGCCGCAAAGCGGGATGGTCTTGCTGCGGCGGTAGTGACCAGGTCGTATCCACTAGCAACGGCTCAACCTCTCTGACTGCTGAAGATAGGCGCGGTACAAGGGAGTAGACAGAAGCAAGGTCGGACGTAGCAGAAGGTCGGGGCAGGCAGCAAGGATCGTAGTCAGGGGCAACGGCAGGAGGTCTGGAACACAGGCTAGGAACACACAAGGAAACGCTTTCACTGGCACAATGGCAACAAGATCCGGCAAGGAAGTGCAGGGGAAGTGAGGTATTAATAGGGAAGTGCACAGGTGAAGATACTGATTGGAACCACTGCGCCAATCAGCGGCGCAGTGGCCCTTTAAATCGCAAAGACCCGGCGCGCGCGCGCCCTAGGGAGCGGGGCCGCGCGCGCCGGGACAGGACCGACGGAGAGCGAGTCAGGTACGGGAGCCGGGGTGCGCATCGCGAGCGGGCGCCACCCGCATCGCGAATCGCATCCCGGCAGGATGCGGTATCGCAGCGCCCCGGGTCAGTGGATCTGACCGGAGCGCTGCAGTGAGGAGAGTGTAGCGAGCGCTCCGGGGAGGAGCGGGGACCCGGAGCGCTCGGCGTAACAACTGTCAATTTAATATAAGGGGTTCTGCAGGTGATGTTTAAGACATGTCCCTTTTATAGCTATGGAATGATCATCAGGTTTCCATAGAGATCAGGGACCCCTGTAAAAAAAAAATTAAAAAGGAAGAACAAAATAGATATAAAATATACAACATAATTTTGCTAATTGAATGGGTTGTCTCAGAAAAACCCAAAGGCTATATTCACATGGGCATATCTTGTGCAGAATGTCTGTACGAAATATTCTACATGGACATTCCGCTGCAGCAGAGTCCCATTGATTTCAATGGGATTCTGCTGCACTATTAACATGGTACAATTTCCGCACCATATTTTTTTGCCATGAAAATTCTGATTCAGGCATCCACAGAAAGTATGGACAAGTCTATTCTTTCCGTGGAATCCGCAAGGAAATGCACTGTCGTCTATGAGACAGCACATTTCCGAGTGGTCCTCTCTCCTGCTGGATTCTTCAAATGTGCGGAATCTCTACCAGTATTTTCCCGTGGACATTCCACACATTTTACACCCATGTGAACATAGCCTAATGGTGCTTTTGATATCATAGAATGGTGGGTCATCTATAGCAGCCAGAGTGGACAAAATTAAAGGGGTACTCCATTCCCTTGCTTTCGGAGCTCCGCTCCCCAGCGTCCAGAAGTTATTGTTCCGAATGATGTGTGTGCGGGCTTCCGTGTTCAGGGCCGCCCCTCGCGATGTCACGCCCGCCCCCTCGTGATGTCACGCCCGGCCCCTCAACAAAAGTTTATGGGAAGGGGGCGCGACGGCCCCTTGCCATAGACTTTCGTTGAGGGGGCGGGCGTGACGTCACGCGGGGCGGCCCTGATCACGGAAGCCCGCACACACATCGTTCTGAACAATAACTTCCGGACACTGGGGAGCGGAGCTCCGAAAGCAAGGGAATTGAGTACCCCTTTAACCAAGAGCACCTTTCAACCCTACAGTCTAGTCCTGGCCATGTGTTACACTGTTGGCCATTTAAATGGCCAACAAGTCATTTCCATGTCCACTGCAAGTGAAATCTTCATCTCTCCCGCCTATTACCCAGGCCGACTTCTAAAGAGACAACACCTTTAACATACACATGTAACCTGTGCAATACTTTTACATAGAATAGTCATATCTCCCTAGACAAGTGGTCTCCAAATTGGGCACCTCCAGCTGTTGCAGAACTAGAACTACCACCATGCCCGGACAGCCAACAGAGACCGTTGACCATCCAACAATTAGAGACCACTGCCCTAGACCAGCGTTTTCCAAGCAGTATGCCTCTGGCCAATGCAAGACTAAAACTCCTAGCATGCTCGGACAGCCTTTGGCTGTCCGTACATGCTGGAAGCTATAGTTTTGCCCTAGACAATGGCTTTTTAGAGGCTCACATATATTTAAAACAAGGCCAGCCGTGGGTGATGAGAGTGTCGATGGAGGAAGACCCACAAGGGGCCAAACTCGGTTTTTGCATCTTTACCAAAATATTTTATTAAAGAGGTACTGCACTAGCTTAAATCCTATCCCCTATCCCCAGAATAGAGGATCAGACACTTATCTATTACCCTGAGGATAGGGGATATGTTTTAAAGTCGTGGATATCCCTTTAAGGGCACGTTCACACAAGCATATTACCTTTCAAAGTCACTGCGTGTTTCCACTGCAAATTTGTAAGGGGGCAGGCTCTCCGCAGCCTGTCCACAGCAGATTTTCAGCTGCGAATTGGCAGAGCCTGCCCCCTTTCACATTCACAGCGGGAAACATGCTGTGACTTTGAAAGGTAATATGCTCGTGTGAATGAGCGCTTAGGGTTAATCCTGTCTACATGTCCTCTTTACCCAAAAATGCTTTGCACATTAAATGAAAACAGACTTGCCTTAGTGATCTGCTGGAAGGCCAAGCACAACAATAGTTAGCATCTGCTATTGACAAAAACAATACCATTGATATGTACATAGGGCTAGCACCACCCTGGTTTCTGGATGACCTTACAACCAAACCCTTGTTAATACATAATGGAGCGAATATAAATATATAACAAATTCTTCGTAGCTGATAACAAAAATGCATTTGATAAAGGAGAATGTGTAATTTAATCTGAGAGCATTTACGTAAGCACCTGACTGCATTGTACAGGCAAATGGAGCACTGACATAGAACAATTGCGGCTGGAGAGAGTGCATTATCTATGGAGATAAAGCCTGGTAATTTGTCAGCTGCATGCACTAATAACTCTTTTATTCCTCCTGTTTTTTAATAACATTCACGAAGATGAAGAGAGAACCTCTTTAAACAAATAAAGCTTTGATGTGCCTTTTTAGCTGCTGAAAGGCTGAGTCTTTAGAAAACTCTTCTTATTCGGAGGCCGGTTGCCCTACTTGCTTCATAGAGAGCTTTGCAAGTCGTTGCGTGTTGACATACCTGGGAATTCAATCTATTCAAGCCGAGGTTTAGGATAAATGCACATAAATCAAGTCACTTTCTATGTCTGCCCATCCCTATTCTGCTTTATATTGCACTTATTATTCAATGGACTGTAAAAAGTGGAAATATCATGGTGGTCAGAGACGGCTGAACAGGGATGAATTTCAGGGATGATGACAATGTGATGCATTGGTGAAATATAGTACAGAATTTTCCGCTTTAGAAAGCCACAAAGCGTATCTAGTACTTTATTAATTGCACGGATACTTTGCTCCATCTTGTATAGTCATTGTGTGCAATATATGTTCTTCTTATGTGGCCCAAATCTCACGTGAAAAGACTGTGTATATCTAGCTGTATAAACAGGGGACCTACTGTAAGATCGCAATATATTACAGTAGCAGACAGACAATATGTGTCAGTGATTTTTGTTTTGTTTTACCACTATGGTCCTGCGCTGTATACTAGCTATATACCTTTATTGATTGATTCAGGTTTTTTTTTAAGTAAAAGAGAACAAGTTTTTTCTTTTTTTCTTCAGAAGGATCCAAACCTATACTAAGCAGACCTATACAGTAAAGGAAATAATTATTTGATCCTCTGCTGATTTTGTACGTTTGCCCACTGACAAAGAAATGATCAGTCTACAATTGTATTGGTAGGTTTATTTGAACAGTGAGAGATACAATAACAACAAAAAATCCAGAAAAACACATCTCAAATAAGTTATGAATTCATTAGCATTTTGCTAAATGACATAAACATTTGATCCCTTATCAAGCAGCAAGATTTCTGGCTCCCATGTGTCTTTTATAGAGGTAAAAAGTTGAATTTAGGAGTACTCTCTTTAAGAGAGTGCTTCTACTCTCAGCTCATTACCTGTATAAAAGACACATGGGAGACAAAAATCCTGCCTTCAAACTCTCCACTATGGGCCAGACCAAAGAGATGGATGTCAGGGACAGGATTGTAGACCCACACAAGGCTTGCAAATGAACATCAGAATGATTCTGATGAGACATGGGTGAAAGTGTTGAGGCATGCGCAGTCTGCCACTCCATGCATTGTCTATAGGAGAACTGGAGATACCCGAGTGCTGTATCTCTATGGGAGTGCTGAAGATACTGAGGATCGCTGTGCTTGGGTATCTCCAGCTCTCCTGCAGACAATGCATGAAGGGGCAAATGGTACTTCTGCCACAGACCAGAGGGCCAATGTTTACTCTAGTCAAAGTGCCTACAGAGGCAACATGAGCATCAGATTTGAAGTAATGGAAAAAGGTTGCCTGGTCTGATGCATCAAATTTTTTAATATCATGTGAATAGAAGAAATGGAACTAAAATGCATTGTGGGAAGGAGAGAACCTGTCGAGGACAGTGTAACAACCCTGGCAATGTTTTGCTGGGATACCTTAGTTGTTGGAATATGTATGAATGTACTGTCACGTACTGTCTACATAAACATTGCCGGAGACCAAGTACACCCTGTCGCAGCAATGATATTCCCTAGTAGTATATTGTTCACTTTCAGAGAGATAAGGGGGGAGATTTATCAAATCTTGTGCAGACTGGAAAACTTAACCAGTTATCCATCAGATTGCTTCTTTTATTTTTTCTAATTGAATAGAGTTTGTTTGCTATGGACAACTGGTCAACTTTTCCACTGCACAAGTTTTGATAAATCTCCCCCTATTTGCTTTTTTGCTACAAAACAAAAATTGTTCAGTTAGGACAAAAAGTTTTAAGGTGTTGACGTGGCCTGCAAATTCTCTAGGTTCAGTTTGGTTGAACTGTTGGATATGCTATAAAAACATTTCCTTGGAGGTCCCAGCTTATGGGACTTAAAGGTTCTTCTACTAACATCTTTACATATACTAAAGGATACCTTCCTAGGTCATGTGGGTCCATGCACATGTGGGTAAGGGTTATTTTTGTGCCAAAAGGGAGACCAACACAATATTAGGCAGGTGGTTTTAGTATTATTCATAGCTAAGCAAAAATAAACAGAGACCGGCAACTCACCAAGTTCACGTCGTTCGACTTCTTTATTGTGTGTAATACTCACATAAAATCATAGGGAGGGGACATGCACAGGGGGGATACCACAGACGACAAGCTCCGTTTCGCACTGATCAGTGCTTCATCCGGCCATCATAGCCGGATGAAGCACTGATCAGTGTGAAACGTAGCTTATCGCCTGTGGTATCCCCCCTGTGCATGTCCCCTCCCCATGATTTTATGTGAGTATTACACGCAATAAAGAAGTCGAACGACGTGAACTTGGTGAGTTGCCGGTCTCTGTTTATCTTTGCTTGGCTATGAAGATTGCACCACTGTATATACCAGAGCACCACCACACGCTCGCATTGCAGTATACATCCACCCCCATTCCCCGTCTCCTCCTCACCTCGTAGTGCTGGTCTACTCTGTATATAACTATTCCATGAACGGTTTTAGTATTATGCCTTATAGGTGTGTTAGAATACTGTACGTTTTCGTAAAAATAAAACTTTTTGAAAGAACTAAAAAAAAAAGATAGCAAGCAATATATAATACAAAAAAAAGTATATTGTTACATGTACCCTTTTCTATTTGACTTCCATTATTAAGTATGAAAATACTAGATATTTTATTAAGCTGGTTGTTTCCGTGGACAGTTCGGAGGTTTCAAAGTCACAAGAATACCCATGCAATGAAATCCTGAGTCCCCCCTCCATACAATGACAAACAACCACAGAACTCTCACAAAATAACAGCCTCATAGCCCCTTCAAGGCCGCCCAATCCTCCATATATACCGTAGTGCTCAAAAATTTGCATACCTTTGGAGAATTTATAATATATGTACCATTTCTTAGAAATATGAGTGAACAGGCAAACACATTTCTTTTATTTCCTTTGAGATTTGTATTCAGCTGTAGGTTAAGGCACGATCATAAAACAAAACATGAAATATAAAAAATAAAAATAAAACCCTGTTCAAAATTCTGCATCTGCTTATTGACCCCTATAGTGTGCAGTCTTTTGTAATATTTGTCCATGAGGTCCTGAATACATGCAGGTGGCATAGCTGCTTGTTTGTTATGGCAAAATGCCTCTAGATCATGCAAAGTCTTTGGTCGTTTTGCATTATTCACATGTTTGAGATCTCCCAAGAGAGGATGATGATATTGAAAGGGTTATCCAGGAAAAAAAAAAAATTATATATCAACTGGCTCCAGAAAGTTAAACAGATTTGTAAATTACTTCTATAAAAAAATCTTAATCCTTTCAGTACTTATGAGCTCCTGAAGTTAAGGTTGTTCTTTTCTGTCTACGTGCTCTCTGATGACACGTGTCTCGGGAACTGCCCAGTTTAGGAGCAAATCCCCATAGCAAACCTCTTCTAAACTGGGCGGTTCCCGAGACACGTGTCAGAGAGCACTTCGACAGAAAAGAACAACCTTAACTTCAGAAGCTCATAAGTACTGAAAGGATTAAGATTTTTTAATAGAAGTAATTTACAAATCTGTTTAACTCTCTAGAGCCAGTTGACATATAAAAAAAAGTTTTTTCCTGGATAACCCCTTTTAGGTCAGGAGACCGTGGTGGTCATTCCAGACCCTTCACCTTTTTTCTGCTGTCACCACTGGAGGGCCCACTTGGCCTTGTGCTTAGAATTATTGGTGGGGGAGATTTATCAAAAACTGTGCAGGGGAAAAAATGCTCAGTTGCTCATAGCAACCAATCGGATTTCTTCTTTCATTTTTCAGAGGTCTCTTTAAAAATAAAAAAAAGCAATCTCATTGGTTGCTATGGGCAACTGGGCATCTTTTCTCTGCGCAGGTTTTGATAAATCTTCACCATTGTCTTGCTGGACAGTGCATACAGTAATATATACAATAATATAGTGATGTCACAATGGTGCTATGGTGTACAAACAGAGATAATGCACACAGTGATGTCACAATATGGCATAAGATGCACAGTGACGTCACAAAATAGGATAAAGTGCACAATGATGTGACATTACGGTAGCAATAATGTAGTTGCTGAACAGAAGTGTACACAGGGATATCAATGGGGTAATATTTAGAATGGGGCCACCTTTCATTGTACATAGCAGTCACTAACAGCACATATGTCTATATAAATATTGGCCCCTTTGTTGTTATGTTTTTACACCCTCGCTACAAATATTGTTCTTCTATTTTGGCACATTGAGCGAGAAGAGACTCCTATTGTAGTCCTCTCTGAATCTATAAGCTGCTTTTTATTAGGCATATGTTACCTGTACCCATTAATGCTTAAGTACGGTGAGTATTACGAGCGCTGTGTTCTTTTCACATGAAGGTCCTTGCTGCCTGAAGAATTTCTACATTCCTCAAGGATTGCCGGTTCCTACAGCAGTTTCAGCTGTCACAGCTGCTTAAAGTTCATTGAGCTGTTTTTAGTTACTCATTCAAATATTCATAAGAAACCAGGACTGCAGTTTTCTGTCTGGTAACAGCTTCATTTTCTGCTCTTACAGAGATTGCCCTGTGGACTGTCTGTGCGACTCCGGATTGGTTTGCCAGTCTTCACGTGACCCTTCAAAGATAATGGAGTTTCCCTGGGAGAAGTGGAGAGAGGCATGTTGTGCTTTTTATCCTTGCCTGGCCAGGCAATGAAAATAATTGCACTAGACAGTTATGGATTATCAAAGAAGGCTGAGAAACGGTAAAGCCTGTATCAAGTACCGCTCTGTGCTGCCGCAGGGAGCGCACACTCTAAATTATTTACCTGGTGGGACATCTCATACCTCAGGAAACCAGAAAACAGTCACAGCTCTGTGCAAATATTTACCCTAGCAGTATTGTACTAAAGTAGCGTAGTAAAAACAGCCGGCGATTCTGGGAAATGTTTTGCGTAAAGGCCAATGGACTGTGACATTACATGGCAGGTAGGGGGGCTGCCACTTGCTAACTAGCTAGCTAGCCAAATATCCCTATATAGTAACACAGGGCTATGTAGATGTGCATGTGCCCAATTACAAGAGTGACGTTCAGGACTCATTCATTATGTGTTCTCAGCTTTAGTCCAACTTGACAATTTTTCTTGCAGATTTGTATATCCTGTTTAGTATATTTGATGGCTCTATTTACAGCACTGTTGTAGTTTTTTGCTCATGTTTAGAGATAGCCAATTAGAGATCAGCCAATTTCTGAAAAATTTGATTTGGCCGATTCACTGAATTTTCCGAAAAATTTGGTTTGGACCGAATTTATTAGCAGCAAATCGGCTGAAATTGAAGGCCATGTGAACCCCCCCCCCCCCCACATGTGACCCCATTTTGGAAACTACACCCCTAATAAAAGGTGCAGTGAGCATTTACATCTCACAGGTGTCTGATAGATTTTTTTGTGCAGTGGTCTGTCAAAATGAAAAATGAAAATTTTTCATTTGCACAGCCCACTGTTCCAAAGATCTGTCAAATGCCAGTGGGGTTTAACCCCTTAAGGAACCAGCCCATTTTCACCTTAAGGACCCAGCCATTTCTTGCACATCTGACCACTGTCACTTTAAGCATTAATAACTCTGGGATGCTTTTACTTTTCATTCTGATTCTGAGATAGTTTTTTCGTGAAATCTTCTACTTCATGTTAGTGGTAAATTTTTGTTGAGGCTTGCATCATTTCTTAGTGAAAAAATTGAAAATTTAGCCTTTTTCTAACTTTGAAGCTCTCTGCTTGTAACAAAAACAGACATTCCAAATAAATTACATATTGATTCACAGATACAATATGTCTACTTTATATTTTCATCATAAAGTTGACATGCTTTTACTTTTGGAAGACATCAGAGGGCTTCAAAGTTCAGCAGCAATTTTCCAATTTTTCACAAAATTTTCTAAATTGGAATTTTTCATGGACCAGTTCAGTTTTGAAGTGGATTTGAAGGGCCTTCGTATTAGAAATACCCCATAAATGACCCCATTATAAAAACTGCACCCCTCAAAGTATCCAAAATGACATTTGGGTAAGTGTGTTAACCCTTTAGGTGTTTCACAGGAATAGCAGCAATGTGAAGGAGGAAATTCAAAGTCTCAATTTTTTACACTCCCATGCTTTTGTAGACTCAGGGGTAATAGGAGAAAAAGCCCCCCAAAATTTGTAACCCAATTTCTCTAGAGTAAGGAAATACCTCATATGTGTATGTCAAGTGTTCGGCGGGTGCACTAGAGGGCTCAGAAGGGAAGGAGCAACAATGAGATTTTTTAGAGTGAATTTTTGCTGAAATGGTTTTTGGGGGGCATGTCACATTTAGGAAGCCCCTATGGTGCCAGAATAGCAGAAAACCCCCACATGGCATACCATTTTGGAAACTACCCCCCTCAAGGCACGTACCAAGGGGTCCAGTGAGCCTTAACACCCCACAGGTCTTTGACGACTTTTCATTAAATTCGGATGTGTAAATGAAAAAAAAATAATAATGTTTCACTAAAGTGAATTCACTTCCAGGCAGTGGAAGAGAGGTGGTTGTGGTTGTGATAGATATAAAGCAAGTACACTATGTTGAGCTAGCGATTGTTTGTCTGTATACAAGAGTGTGAAGCATACAAGTGAGTGAGTATAAAAGTGAGGGGACTTAAAATTAAGGGACTTTAAATTCAGGAAGTTTAAATTGAAATATTTGATTTTTTTTTCTTTTCTGTTAATTTTTGGTATCCCCAAATCTAGTATGACCTCCATGTTGGAAAAGGCAGTCCAGTGTGCATCTTGCACAATGTATGCAATCCTTGAACAACAGTTTGAGGGTGCATATTGTTGTGCGAGATGTGTGCGAGTTGCTCATTTGAAAGCCCAGATCCTGGATCTAGAAGAGCAACTGGCAACACTGAGATGCATTGACAACCCGGAGAGGAGTCTCCTGCTCGCTGAGCAGGTACTCTTTGGGGTAGAGGTGGGGGAGGATAGTGGGACGGAGGTGCAGGACAGTCAGGCAGTTAGCTGGGTTACAGTTAGAAAACGGGGTAGAGGGAAAAGTGTAAGGGAGGCTAGTCCTGAACTGGCACACCCCAACAAGTTTGCCCAGTTGGCAGGTGAGGGGGATGCCATTTCAGAGCTAGCGGTACTGCAGCAGGACTCTGCCTCTGACCGCCAGGGGGGTGTCTGCTCCAGTAAGGAGGGAGGGAGGGAGGAGAGCAGGGCAGGCCAGACAGGTACTGGTAGTGAGGGACTCAATTATTAGGGGGACAGACAGGGCGATCTGTCACAAAGACCGGGATCGACAAACAGTGTGTTGTCTTCCTGGCGCACGAGTTTCGCACATCGCGGATCGAGTTGACAGGTTGCTGGGTGGGGCTGGAGATGACCCAGCAGTCATGGTACATATTGGCACCAATGACAAAGTAAGAGGTAGATGGAGTGTCCTTAAAAATTATTTCAGGGACTTAGGCTGCAAGCTTAAGGCAAGGACCTCCAAGGTGGTATTTTCTGAAATATTACCTGTACCACGAGCCACACCAGAGAGGCAGCGGGAGATTAGGGAGGTAAACAAGTGGCTCAGAAGCTGGTGTAGGAAGGAGGGGTTTGGGTTCATGGAGAACTGGGCCGACTTCGACTTTAAAGGAAACAGGTTTCTGACTATAGCTAAAGACAATTATCTGTCCCAAATGGTGCAGGGCCCGACCAGAGGGGGCGCCCTACTAGACTTAATATTTACCAACGTATGTGACAGGGTAATTAATGTGCAAGTAGATGGACACCTAGGAAATAGTGATCATAATTTAATACATTATAACTTGTTCTTCAATAAGGGAACCTCTCGAGGGGCCACAAAAACAATGAGCTTTCGGAAGGCAAAGTTCAATCAACTCAGAGAAGCCTATAACAATATAAAATGGGATAATGTCTTCAAAAAGAACAATACTGACACTAAATGGGAGACTTTTAAAAATATCTTACATTTTCACTGTAAGATGTATATACTTTATGGGAATAAAAGGGTCAGAAAAAAAAGAAAACCAATATGGATGAATAAAAATGTTAAGGGGGCAATAAATGACAAAATAAAGCATTTCAATTACTAAAACAGGACAGCAGTGAAGAAGCATTAAAAAGCTATAGAGAAAAATGTGAAATATGTAAAAAACAGATAAAAGCCGCAAAAATAGAGACAGAAAGACTCATTGCCAAAGAGAGTATAACTAACCCCAAAATGTTCTTTAATTATATAAATAGCGAAAAGGTCAAATATGAAAGTGTTGGCCCTATAAAAAATGATGAGGAAGAAATTATAAACGGGATCAGGAAAAAGCAAATATACTAAACAAATTCTTCTCCACTGTATTCACCGAGGAAAATGAAATGCCAGGTGAAATACAGTGTGATAAGGTAAACTCCCCAGTACAGGTCACCTGTCTAACCCAGGAAGAAGTACAGTGCCATCTACAAAAAATCACCCCCATGTTCTAAAGGAATTAAGTAATGTAATAGACAGACCCCTATATTTAATATTCAGGGATTCTATAGTGACAGGGACTGTTCCCCAGGACTGGCGCATGGCAAATGTGGTGCCAATATTTAAGAAGGGGTCAAAAGGTGACCCCGGGAATTATAGACCTATTAGTTTAACCTCGGTTGTATGTAAATTGTTTGAGGGTTTCCTAAGAGATGCTATTTTGGAATATCTTGATAAAATAAATCTATGACCCTGTATCAGCATGGATTTATGAGGGATCGATCCTGTCAAACTAACCTGATCAGCTTTTATGAGGAGGTGAGCACCAGACTGGACCAGGGGCAATCGCTGGATGTCTTATATATGGATTTTTCCAAAGCATTTGATACGGTTCCACATAAAAGGTTGGTGCATAAAATGAGAAGGTTTGGCCTGGGGGAGAATGTGTGCAAGTGGGTAAGTAACTGGCTCAATGATAGGAAACAGAGGGTGGTTATTAATGGTACTTATTCTGATTGGGTTACTGTTACTAGTGGGGTACCACAGGGGTCCGTCTTGGGTCCTGTCCTATTTAATATATGCATTAATGACCTTGCAGAGGGGTTGAATAGTAAAGTAGCAATCTTTGCAGATGACACTAAACTCTGTAAAGCGGTAAACACTATAGAGGACAGTGCACAGTTACAAATGGATATGGAAAGGTTGGAGGTTTGGGCTTGGATGTGACAGATGAGGTTCAACACTGATAAATGTAAGGTAATGCACATGGGGAAGAAAAATCCGAGCTGAGATTATGTATTAAATGGGAGAACACTTGGGACGACTGACATGGAAAAGGACTTAGGAGTCTTAGTTAACAGTAAATTTAGCTGTAGTGACCAGTGTCGGGCAACTGCTGCCAAGGCTAATAAAATCATTGCGTGCATCAATAGGGGCATAGATGCCGATGACAAGGAAATAATTCTACCGCTGTACAAATCACTAGTCAGACCTCACATAGAATACTGTGTACAGTACTGGGCACCAGTGTACAAGAAAGATATAGTGGAGCTGGAGAGGGTTCAAATCCCACTAAGGACAACAATAAATAAATAAAGACATATTATTATTATAATAATAATGTCAGCAGAGAGCACTGTGCTCGTGATGTCATCAGAGAGCATTCCAAAAAGAAAAGAATTTCCTCTGTAGTATTCAGCAGCTAATAAGTACAGGAAGGATTAAGATTTTTTAATAGAAGTAATTTACAAATCTGTTTAACTTTCCGGAGCCAGTTGATTTAAAAGAAATAAGGTTTTCACCAGAGTACCCCTTTAATGGTATAGAGAACTGTGACTAGTGCATTAACTCTGTGATTTTTTTGCCCATTGAAACCAGTAGGCCCATTGTGGTCTATGGGGAAAAGCTGCTGAGTTGCCCATAGCAACCAATCAGATCGCTTCTTTCATTTTTGAAAAAGCCTCTGAAAAATGAAGGAAGTAATCTGATTGGTTGCTATGGGCAACTCAGAAACTTTTCCTCTGGACAGGTTTTGATAGATCTCCCCCTATGGGGGAGATTCATCAAAACCAGTGTAGAGGAAGAGTTGTGCAGTTGCCCATAGCAACCAATCAGATTGCTTCTTTCATTTTGCAGAGGCATTGTGAAAAATGAAAGAAGCAATCTGATTGGTTGCTATGGGCAACTGCACAACTCTACCTCTACACTGGTCTTGATGAATCTCCCCCATAGAGGGAGATTTATCAAAACCTGTCAAGAGGAAAAGTTTCTGAGTTGCCCATAGCAACCAATCAGATCGCTTCTTTCATTTTTTAAAAAGCCTCTGAAAAATGAAGGAAGCAATTTGATTGGTTGCTATGGGCAACTCAACAGCTTTTCCAGGAAAGTAAAGTTTAACCACAACACTGTAACACCACCCTGGGACTCAAACCAGTGATGGTCTCCCATCCCACTGTGCTGCCAAGATGGTCCTGCTTATCTTACATGCAGTGAGATCCCCATAGACCACAATTAGCCTATTGGTTTTCATGGGCAAAAAATCAGAGTTGATGCACTAGTCACAGTTCTCTATACCATTAATGAAGGGAGGGCTCAATATTCGCAAATATGTGCATATGCGCATAAATTTGCGCATATGCGCACACATTTTCACATATGCGCAACAAAAAAATAAGCGAATATTCGTAATTACGAATATATAGTGCTATATTCGCGAATTCGCGAATAAGCTATATTCGCGATTAAAATTCGAATTTCGAATATTCGTGAGCAACACTAGTCGCTGCAAATACAGTGAAGGAGTTTAAACATGCATGGGATAGGCATAAGGCTATCCTTCATATAAGCTAGGGCCAGGGACTATTGATAGGATTCAGATTATTGGGCAGACTAGATAGGCCAAATGGTTCTTATCTGCTGACACATTCTATGTTTCTATACCGTATGGATATCAGAAAAATGGTTCCAAGCTCTTATTTCTTTATTAAATTCACTACTTTGGGGCAGGAAAGCACGAGATTGAAATATGTTTCTTTAACGTTAGCTGAGCGCGATGGGGGTTGGGCACTTTTTTTTTTTTAGGTACTTTTTAGCACTAAAATTGCAGACTATTAAGAGAAGGAGGGAAAATGTAGTCCTTTTTTTTCTCTTCCGCAAGCCGAATTCCGCGCTGTGAACTTAACATTAGTGTGAATGGGTCTCTCGCGAGACCCGTTCACACTGCGGAATTTCAGTGGCGGACCATTCCGCAGCTGAAATTGTTCCGCGCAAAGAAAGAACATGTTCATTCTTTGCACGGAAGTCCGTGAGCACTGCATAGCTGTCAATGGTGACGGCTCAGTGCCGCCCGGTCCTACCGCCGCCGCCGGCTGCCAGTCTGAATCTCCGCTCGCTGAATTCAGCCAGCGGAGATTCCGTTCAAACACTGTAGTGTGAACATACCCTAATGGGTCGTTATAAGGACATTTTTGAGATTTTGGAAGCTGGGATACTCACTACACCCATGCATATCTATATAATAAAGTTTGGGAGGAACTTAAAAAAAATGTAAAATCACATGGGGTTTTGACTTTACTTCATTATGGTCGAATAAAGCACTTAAAGAATTCCTTAAAATTAAAGATTCACTCTTTTTGGATGAAAAGGGGCTTATTTATGTAAATCAATTATACACTTTAGGTCAAATAAAGTCGTTTGAAGAGATAGCCCATAAGTATGGGGTGGCAGACAATCAGAAACATTGTTTTCTACAAATAAGTAACGCAGATCATAAACCAATAAAAGGAGGGATTGGAGATTTCAGGGATTCTATATATAAGAAACGTTTAATTAGACTATTTCCTTATGCAAAGTTGCAGTCTGGGCATGCTGGGAGTGGTGGTTGTGCAGCGGTTGGGGGTTCACAGCTTGAAGACCACTGCTATAGAGGGTGCAAATGTATCTGAGCCCTGGAACTCAAATAATGTGAAATATGAGATTATCAAAATGGAGCCCCTTCACTAATTACTTGGGTTCTGGGGTCTGTAAGGTCCATAGTAAAAACATCAGGTTCTGTCTA
Source organism: Hyla sarda (assembly GCF_029499605.1). Taxonomy (NCBI): domain Eukaryota; kingdom Metazoa; phylum Chordata; class Amphibia; order Anura; family Hylidae; genus Hyla; species Hyla sarda. The sequence continues at coordinate 119,725,236 of NC_079191.1, forward strand.
TAGCAGATACTAAATCATGGCAGCTCAAAGAAACAAGCAGTCATTCTGACATGTCACATGTGATGTCATAGACAGCTGGAGGCCTGACATCCCACTGACAGCTGCCCGAGCCTTCAGTCTGTAGATTGTTCGAGTGAGTTAGTGAGATTAGTGAGATTAGCGTCTTCTTCTTCTACTTGTCTGAAATGGAGCTAAAAGGTTTGGGGTTCGTCCCCCTCCTGTTGGCGTTTTGGTGTGCAGCCTGGCTTGCCACCAGCTACATCATGACGGTCATCCTCGGCCATGCAACCTCACCACTGATGAGCATCAGGTAAGATAAACAAGCACATGATTCCTATTTCATGGGTTGGGAGTGAGGAAATATCCATAATAACATTGGTTTCTTTTCCTTCACAGTGACGTGGTAAATTTCTTTCCCGAAAGCATATTCTTCAGAATTGGATTCATAGGGACGTCCATTGGCACTTTGGTACTAACCTTTCTTATTTATAAGTATATGGTTATGCATACTGAAGAGTTCAGGGGTCATCAGGTCCTGATCCAGAGGATCCTGCTGGCCATTGTGTGGGCCTCCTGTTTTTGCACAGCTGTCATGCATGTATTTTCCCCCAAAGAATATCCCAGGATACACTTTGTCAGCACGATAATTTCAATTACATGTGAAGCCTTATACTACCTTGGGCAGTCCATCCAGATGTATAAATTACCAGGAGCAAACAAAGTCATCCACCATAGTAGATGCACCTGCTGTGGCCTGACTTTTGTCTGCACAATTTTCTATTTTGGATATGAAACATTAAAGGAATTATTCTATAATGATGAAGACTGGGACGAGATCCGTGAAATCCCCATCATAATCATCGAGTGGGTGATGCTTCAACTGATCATGATAAACATCGTGACCTATTATTCCACCATGCAGAGGTTATTGTTGACCGTCTCCAGAAACAGCTGCACACTCTCTCTTAGAGTGAAAATTGATGACTTCGGGGTGTAGTGTGTGAAGTGTAATACCTAGTTAGAAAAACAGAATCAAATTCATCATTGTAACCACCCTCTGCATTACCCTGTTTATTATTTTTCAAGCAAGCACTTTGTTCTAATTCGTCCACTCTCTGGCGTGCTCCTTGTATAAGGGGTTTGGGATACCCTTTTTGTTTAAAACGATCCTCCAGGTTATCTAGTGTTGCTGGCATTTTTGTGTGGAAGAACAAAATCCTTCAGATTCTTTTCATTTGATCGAATGGAATGTTCTTCTTCCATTATTTAAGATGGCAACTGTTAAAGTCGAGGTATCTGTTTGCATCCACCTCCTTAAAATAGGTGGCAGTATGCAAACAGCCATCCTAACTATAGATATTTAAATCCAGGAACTCAAATTTTTTGGGGGACTGATGCAGCGCTACCTTTGCCAATCTCTGGCTCTGCCATAGCGCTTTTTTTGAGGGGGCGTGTCAGCTGCCCCTTCGTCTGGTGGTCAACACGCGCTATCTGGCCAGTGAGCCAGGGCCCCATACAGGAGATCACGGGGCCCCCCAGCGGTCGGACCCCCCGCGATCTGAAACTTATCCCCTATCCTTGGGATAGGGGATGTTTTTCAACACTGGACTACTCCTTTAATGGCCTCCAAAATGAAGTTCCTCTGATGTATGGGCATCAAGGGATCTTCCTATAAAAAAGATCACACAGCTTCCACTCCTCTGTCATGTGGTATGTTACTATATAATGAAGCAACATCTAGTGTTGCCCACATATAGTCCTCTTCCTGTATGATATCTTTCAATAGGGTTATTAAACGCCCTTTTATCTCTGAGGTATGCTGGTAAAGAGACCACACATTTCTGTAACTGATGGTTTATATATTCAGATAAACATCTGGCAACTATCGGACAACCAGGTGTTTTTTTTTTCCAGTCTTTATGTACCTTAGGTAGAAAATAAAAATAAGGTACATTTGGGTTGGGGTTAAATATATATCATGTTTTTCCCTCTTAAAGGGGTACTACGCACCAAGACATCTTATCCCCTCTCCAAAGGACCCCCGTGATCTCGGTTGCGACACCGTGCTGTCATCACTGCACAGAGCAAACTTACTCTGTGCGTAATGACGGGTGATACAGGGGCCAGAACATCGGCATTTTTTTTCTCTTCTTTTACCCCTTAAAAAAAGGTAAATTTGGGGTCTACACCGGCATGTTAGTGTAAACAGAGTGTACCATATACATTTGAGGCCTAAGCCTAAGTCTCCACTTGTTTTTTTTTTTTTTTGCAAAATGCAAAGAAAAATGCCAATTCTGCCACATGGCGTTTTTTTGGTCAGATGTTAGCTTTATATCAATGAGAAATCGCAAATTTTTAATTCCACTTGGCGTTTTTTCACTTTGGCATTTTTTTAATCCTTTTCGCATTTTTGCACTTTTTCCGCGTTTTTTTCAGCTCTTTGGTGTTTTGAAAAAAACGCTGTAGTTCCCTCAAACCAGCGTTTTTTGTCAAAATCGTGGCGTTTTGCTCCAATAGAAGTCTATGGGGGTGCGAAAACGCCCAGAAAAATGCCATGTTAGTTTTACATTTGGCGTTTTTATTGGCGTTTTTTTACTCCCAGCATGCCCAGACTGCCAAAGGATCTCCAAGAATGCTGGGAATTTTAGTGGGGTAAAATAGGGTTAACCACTGAAGAGTATGAAAATTGATGACAATATCCATAAGAGCAATAATGACGCCATTTTCTGTTGTCACTGGAGGAAAACAGAGGGAAGAAATGTAAAACTAATAAGCAGATGAAGAGAATTTATAAAAACATGAAGGAAGAGCATCCACTAGGGTTTTTTTTTTTTTATTTAGTGGGAATTCTCTGTAAATATGATGCAATAATAATAATGAAATAGGTCACTCAAAAGACAAAGGGGAACATGTATCAATAATGGTGTAGCAATGTGCGATTTTATGTATGTTTTTTTGCGTCAAATGGAGCATATTTGCGCCAAAATTATTAATTGTCGTGCGCAAGTTTGTAATTTTGGCACAAATGTAGCCCTACAAATGGCGCAGACCCCAGAATTCCAGCCAGTAAATCTGACTTTGGCACATTCTATTGTTGTAGCTATTTTCTCTGTCACTTTATTCATGGTGTAGATTTGCGCCTAAATGAAAGTATTTGCGCCTAAACTTGCGCCAAATCGAAAAGTCGCAATGAATGAATTCCAGACCAAAGAATAGTAACTGAAATCACGACTAACAAAGTGAAATCAGTGATTTTGTTCTAAACCATTTGGCGCAAACATTTATCGCAAAAAATTACATAAAGGAAAAATTGCGACAAATCACAGACAAAAAAACAGGGTAAAAAGCTTCATACATACCCCCCAAAGTTTAAAGAGGTACTCCGCTGCTCAGCGTTTGGAACAAACTGTTCCAAACTCTGGAGCTGGCGCCGGGAGCTCATGAAGGGGCGGGGCTATGATGTCACAAGCTCCTGGCGCCATCTCCGGCATTCGGAACAGTTTGTTCCAAACGCTGAGCAGTGGAGCAGCCCTTTAAACTCTAAAAAGGGTTATTTGATTTAAATTAAGTGTTAAGCAGAGATGATGATGATGAAATTAGTAGTGTATTCAGGGCACAACAGGAAAGAGGAAGGTTTAATGTAAGTGCATGTCTTCACACAATGTATAATGATGGGAACATAACCACTTAAATGTAGAAGATAGCATCTCCGTGGCCCAGGGAGTTGTGATGCTGCAGGGTATCATTCAGAGGCTGAGATGATTCATTTCATGGATGGAGCTCAGTGATCTAATTACGACAAGTAACAGTACTGGCTATAGTTCCTATACTCTAATGCATCAGCATGGCATATACAGATCCCGGCCACAGCATGAACGGTACAAGACAGCACCCAGGAACAGCAGACAACAGTAAGGAATTTTTAGAGTGGCAATGTTGCACAAGTTCTTACCAGTTTATTGCAAAACTGACACACCAAATAACACAGTGGAACAGGAAGTGACGCATTTCGGGTGCAACTTACCCATAATCGTACTGTACCATTATGTCATTTGGTGTGTCAGTTTTGAAACAAACTTGTAAGATTCTATCAACATGTCATGATCTTATTACAAGAGTAGTCTAGTAGGATAAAGTAAAAAAAAAATACAGGCAGCCCAGGTTAAAAAATAAATAAATAAATGGTCACTGTTATTTTAAACAACTTTTATCTGATAAATTTGATTCCTAACACTTTTGTAAGTCACTTCATTTACCAAAAAATAGTCTTTAAAGGGGTACTCCGCCCCTAAACACCTTATCCCATATCCAAAGAATAGGGGATAAGATGTCTAATCGCGGGGGTCTGGCCTCTGGAGCCTCCCGCGATCTCCGTTCAGAACCCTGTGTTCTGAATATTATGTTCAGAAGAACCCTTGGTGCGGTTGGCCATGATGTCATTACATGTCCCCTAGTGATGTCATGCCACACCCCCTCCCCCACGCCCCCTGAACTAAGAGTTCATAACATAATGTTTAGAACACCGGTTGCTGCACGGAGATCATGCGGAGTCCCAGAGGCCAGGCCTCCCACAATCAGGCATCATATCCCCTATCCTTTGGATAGGGGATAAGATGCCTAGGAACAGATTACCCCCTTAATTCCGCGATCTCCGTGCAGCACTCGGCATTCTAAACATTATGTTCAGATCGCTCGGCCATGACGCAACTCCACACACCCAAGAGATGTCATGCCGTGCCCCCTCCATTCATGTATACGGGAGGGGGCGTGACACCTGCCATGGCCCCCTGCACTAAGCGTTCTGAACATTATGTTCAGAACTCAGGGTGCTGTACGGAGATCGTGGGGTCCCAGAGACGACCCCTGCAATCAGACATCATTGCGGTTGGCCATATGCAGTATGTACTCCTAAAATTCAGCTGTTATCCTACATTGCAGGGAAGGGAGACACCTAATGGCCAAGACTTTAGAGCTGTTTTCTGGGTTAAAGCGGTACTCCGCCCCTAGACATCTTATCCCCTATCCAAAGGATAGGAGGTAAGATGTCTAGGGGTGGAGTACCCCTTTAACCCAGAAAACCAGCATCTTTAAAGTCTTGGCCACTAAGTGTCTCCCTTCCCTGCAATGTAGGAAAACAGCAGAATTTTTGGAGCAATGCAACTGTCACGATGCCGGCTGGCAGGAGGTGGATCCTCTGTGCCAGAGAGGGATTGGTGTGGACCGTGCTAGTGGACCGGTTCTAAGTCACTACTGGTGTTCACCAGAGCCCGCCGCAAAGCGGGATGGTCTTGCTGCGGCGGTAGTGACCAGGTCGTATTCACTAGCAACGGCTCAACCTCTCTGACTGCTGAAGATAGGCGCGGTACAAGGGAGTAGACAAAAGCAAGGTCGGACGTAGCAGAAGGTCGGGGCAGGCAGCAAGGATCGTAGTCAATAAGGTAATAGCAGGAGGTCAAGTACACAGTAAGGACAACACAGTAACGCTTTCACTAGGCTCAAGGCAACAAGATCCGGCAGGGGAGTGCAGGGGCAGAGGTCAGATATAGTCTGGGAGCAGGTGGAAGCCAATTAAGCTAATTGGGCCAGGCACCAATCATTGGTGCACTGGCCCTTTAAGTCTCAGGGAGCTGGCGCGCGCGCGCCCTAGAGAGCGGAGCCGCGCGCGCCAGCACATGACAGCAGGGGACGGGAACGGGTAAGTGACCTGGGATGCGATTCGCGAGCGGGCGCGTCCCGCTGTGCGAATCGCATCCCCGACGGCCATGACAGTGCAGCGCTCCCGGTCAGCGGGACCGACCGGGGCGCTGCGGAGAGAGAGACGCCGTAAGCGCTCCGGGGAGGAGCGGGGACCCGGAGCGCTAGGCGTAACAGTACCCCCCCCCCCCCCTTAGGTCTCCCCTTCTCTTTGTCCGGTAACTGCCTCCCCTGGGATGAGGACACCGGGAAAGAATGGAGGGATTCCTCAACGGCAGGCAGTACAGCAGGAGTGGGAATGGGGAGGGAGGGCAGGGGGCGAGGCCTGGCACGGGGCAGTGTGACACCAGGACGGGGGCCATGAGGAGGCACCGAGGCTTGCCTGACTGGACTGGGAGGGGGGGAGAGGCACTTCTTATGGCAGGCAGAGTCCATAAAGACCTTAGGGAGACCGGATACAGGGGGAACCACAGGGTCACGGCAGGGAGTACTGGGAACCGGTTTAAGGCAGTCCTTGAAACAAGAGGTACCCCAGCTCTTGATCTCCCCTGTGGACCAATCCAGGGTTGGGGAATGGTGTTGAAGCCAGGGTAGTCCAAGGAGAATTTCGGAAGTGCAATTGGAGAGGACCAAAAACTCAATTTTTTTGTGATGAGGACCGATGCACATTAGGAGGGGCTCCGTGCGGTAACGCACGGTGCAATCCAACCTGACTCCATTGACCGCGGAAATGTAGAGTGGCTTGACGAGACGGGTCACCGGGATGCGGAATTTATTCACCAAGGACTCCCGAATAAAATTCCCAGAGGCACCAGAGTCCAGGCAGGCCACGGCTGAGAGGGAGGAGTTGGCTGAAGGAGAAATCCGTACAGGCACCGTGAGACGTGGAGAAGCCGACTTAGCATCAAGAGACGCCACACCCACGAGAGCTGGGTGCGAGCGTGCGTTTCCCAGACGTGGAGGACGGATAGGGCAATCCACCAAAAAATGTTCGGTACTGGCACAGTACAGACAAAGATTTTCTTCCCTACGGCGATTCCTCTCCTCCTGGGTCAGGCGAGACCGATCCACTTGCATGGCCTCCTCGGCGGGAGGCCTAGGCGTAGATTGCAACGGAGACTGTGGGAGAGGTGCCCAGAGATCTAAGTCTTTTTCCTGGCGGAGCTCTTGATGTCTCTCAGAAAAACGCATGTCAATGCGAGTGGCTAGATGAATGAGTTCATGCAGGTTAGCAGGAATTTCTCGTGCGGCCAGAACATCTTTAATGTTGCTGGATAGGCCTTTTTTAAAGGTCGCGCAGAGGGCCTCATTATTCCAGGATAGTTCAGAAGCAAGAGTACGGAATTGTATGGCGTACTCGCCAACGGAAGAATTACCCTGGACCAGGTTCAGCAGGGCAGTCTCAGCAGAAGAGGCTCGGGCAGGTTCCTCAAAGACACTTCGAATTTCCGAGAAGAAGGAGTGTACAGAGGCAGTGACAGGGTCATCGCGGTCCCAGAGCGGTGTGGCCCATGACAGGGCTTTTCCAGACAGAAGGCTGACTACGAAAGCCACCTTAGACCTTTCAGTAGGAAACTGGTCCGACATCATCTCCAAGTGCAGGGAACATTGCGAAAGAAAGCCACGGCAAAACTTAGAGTCCCCATCAAATTTGTCTGGCAGGGACAAGCGGAGGCTAGGAGTGGCCACTCGCTGCGGAAGGGGTGCAGGAGCTGGCTGAAGCAGAGGCAGAAGTTGCGACTGAAGTTGCTGCACCATGGTGGACACTTCCGACAGCTGGTGGGTTAGATGGGCGATCTGTCGGGATTGCTGGGCGACCACCGTGGTGAGATCAGAGATAGAAGGCAGGGGAACCTCAGCGGGTTCCATGGCCGGATCTACTGTCACGATGCCGGCTGGCAGGAGGTGGATCCTCTGTGCCAGAGAGGGATTGGCGTGGACCGTGCTAGTGGACCGGTTCTAAGTCACTACTGGTGTTCACCAGAGCCCGCCGCAAAGCGGGATGGTCTTGCTGCGGCGGTAGTGACCAGGTCGTATCCACTAGCAACGGCTCAACCTCTCTGACTGCTGAAGATAGGCGCGGTACAAGGGAGTAGACAAAAGCAAGGTCGGACGTAGCAGAAGGTCGGGGCAGGCAGCAAGGATCGTAGTCAATAAGGTAATAGCAGGAGGTCAAGTACACAGTAAGGACAACACAGTAACGCTTTCACTAGGCTCAAGGCAACAAGATCCGGCAGGGGAGTGCAGGGGCAGAGGTCAGATATAGTCTGGGAGCAGGTGGAAGCCAATTAAGCTAATTGGGCCAGGCACCAATCATTGGTGCACTGGCCCTTTAAGTCTCAGGGAGCTGGCGCGCGCGCGCCCTAGAGAGCGGAGCCGCGCGCGCCAGCACATGACAGCAGGGGACGGGAACGGGTAAGTGACCTGGGATGCGATTCGCGAGCGGGCGCGTCCCGCTGTGCGAATCGCATCCCCGACGGCCATGACAGTGCAGCGCTCCCGGTCAGCGGGACCGACCGGGGCGCTGCGGAGAGAGAGACGCCGTAAGCGCTCCGGGGAGGAGCGGGGACCCGGAGCGCTAGGCGTAACAGCAACCTTTTGTGTTTTTACCCACTAAAAACACACAATTATGTTGCGTTGCATTTTCCAATACTGCTATGAAATTCTTCCATTACTTCTTTTAATCAGATCTTTTAATTAGATTTTAGCAGTTGTAAATACAAAACAATAAAAACACAACCCCTACCCTCCCCCAGAAAACCCACCACACCTCCCCAACAGCATCACCCAGCCCACCCCAAGCATAACCGTCCAATGTCCATCATAAGTCCAAGTTCATAAATGATGACCATTAAGGAGTCAGAAGCCTGGCTATAACTTACTTACTATTATTACTTACTTACTAACTTACCTATCATTATTACTTACTGTTGGAAACTAACATGATGCAGTTACAAATGACAATGCAACCTCAACACAACCTGGCTGTGTGCTTTTACCTTAAAGCCATGTTCACACAGCAGAATTTCCGTAAACAATTCCACATTGGAATTCCACAGCAGCAGATTCCCAATGGATTTTGCTGCATTGTGCACATAGTAGAATTTCTGTGACGGAAAAATCTGGCGCGGAAATCCAAATTCCGGTGTCCGCGGAAAGAATGGACATGTCCATTCTTTCTGCAAACTCCGCACGGAATGCAATGCCATCTATGAGAAGGGCATTCCTGAGCGGCCCTAGCACCGGCATGTCATACTGGTGCCCGCAGTCTGCAGAATGTCCTGCATGGAGATTTTCCATTCGGACATTCTGTCGTGTGAACATAGCCTAATACTTTGCAATAAGATATTCAAACTTCAGAGATTGTACTACTTTATAAAATATATCCTATTTTTGAATAATATATAATAACAATAAGCAAAACAATAATATATATATATATATATATATATATATATATATATATATATATATATATTTATTTCAGTGAAATAGAAAACAACAGTGAATTGCTGTGGCTGAAGTCTACCAGGTTGTGAGTATAAGGAATGAATGTAAGCTCTCTCATATGGGACGCTGTTCTTTGAACAACATTTTTTTTTTTTTTTCACGTTTGTGAGCTTTAATAGAACGGAAACGTACATGAAATGAGCCGGAGTAACAAAGCCGAGCTATTTCTGCTCTATTTTCATAATGATTCCTAATTGCCACACTGTTCTGCCTGGGTGTGATGCAAGAAATGAAATGGTAGTATCATGTTGTGAACAATACATTTAATGACAATAAGGGGACTGTTTCTTCAGAGCGTGGGAACCTTGGCTTCAGCATCCACTAGGAGACCATGCAGCGGTAATGGAAGACTAAAAATAAGTCACTTATATTCGACCAACAAGGTACATCCATGAGTATGCGGATAAATTATAACAGTGCTAATCTTCGGAATTGGAAAATGGAGAATAGTTTGGAGTTAAATGTTGAAATGTAACTGTGATTGTATTAATTATGGCCGTCCGTGGGAGCTGAGCTGTAACATTATAAAAAGTACCTAAAAATAAAAGCTTTCTTAGTTACACAGTCTGCAGTACCAGCATTCTGTAATGTTTCCTTCATCCGTGCAGGGCTGCAAATAACATCCGGCATTTTGCAATGTGTCATCCTTTTATGGCACATGTAGCGCCTCCGTTGTACTTTTTTTCTCCCTCTCCGCATTGATTTTTATGGGTCGCTTTCCTACTTCCCAGCCGAGAACTGGAGGCAGCTCTGTGCATTGGACAATGTATCCTTTTTATAATTTTTGTGTCTGTGCTCAGTCAATACCGTACACCAGTAGTAGGACCAGAGGTGCAGCTTGTAGCTTCTGGACCCCGATGCAAAATCTGCAACAGGGACCCCATGTGCCAAATATACAGTAATACTGGTCACTTATGGATGCAGATGTGCTTTGGTGCGACTGCTACCTCTGCTACCTTTATAGCTACGCCCCTGACCTGGACACAACCCTAGGTAATGACGTTCCTCTTTGATGATCACTCAGCAGCATGAAGACATACTATTCCCATGGCAGATTGTGGCTCAGTGCAGGCCGCATCTTTGCATATATTCAGAGGCTTCAATTGGTGTCATGACCGAAACGCAACATTGTCAGGTGAGCGTATTTGCATAGCATAGTCAATACCGGGGCTAAGGAATTAATGGCACATGTAGCTCCTCATAGATCTTTCTATCTGTTGGATAATGTCCCCCTAATGTAAATTATAATATAGAATAGAGCAGTGTTTTACTACCAGTGTGCCTCCAGCTGTTGCAAAACTACAACTCTCAGCATAATACAGGATGGAGCAGTGTTTCCCTACCAGTGTGCCTCCAGCTGTTGCAAAACTACATTTTTCAGCATGCCTGGACAGCTGAAGTTGCAAAACTAAATTTTTTATCATTTTTTAAAATGTAGTTTTGCTACAGCTGTAGGAACACTGGTAGGGAAACACTGCTCCATCCTGTATTATGCTGAGTTTTGCAACAGCTGTAGGCATACTTGTAGGCAAACACTGCTCTACAAGAACCAAGTCATGGCACATTCACCACCATTTAGTGGTGAAGATGGCAGGAAAATATGCCTTGTTCTCCTGCCAAGGAGTCCCCAGACAACACCTAGAGGGTAGATTGTGGTATCCCGGTACAGTACCTTGTCCCTGTCCTCAGGAAGAGTCCCTGAAGTCCATAGGGCTCTCCTGCAGGGGTTTCCCTTTCTTATCAGCTACACCTTATATAAATGCATTGTAAATGTATTGTACATATTGTCTATTCTATATAAAGTTGTACAAATGTAGAGGACCTTCCTGGGTCATGTGATACTGTCATGTGATGTACCCAGAGTTCCCTGGTTACAGGACCTACAGGCTTAGCAATGAATGGGCTGTAGTCCAGCCTTCTTAGTATATAAGGGGCTGTAGTCTCTAAATTCTCTCTCTTCTCTCTTGGTTCCTGCTCTTCATCTTGTACACTACAGCATATACTGGACAATTGCAACTAGGCCAAAGCCTGAGGAACCTGCAGCCACTAAAAACATGAGTTACCAAGCTCTATCTACAATTCCTAGTCACTACTATTCAACTCAAGCATATAATTAGTAGCACAGTGGCCTGCATAAATTTCAATACTACAAGTCCCAGCAAGCCTGAGAGGTATCCTGCAACCTTGTTGCCTGTAGAGAAACTGCATAATTTTAAAGACTGTTCCATAAGAAGTTTAAGTAAAAGTTCCAGTTATCTCACAATTCCTGCTGTGGATATTCCATTATTTCTTGCCTTTTTTGGGCCAGTTGTCGGCAGGACCTTCTACAGAAAACAACCACACCCCGGCATCTTGACAAATCAGGGGTTAATAACACCTTACCCCACAGGGTTAATACCACCAGACCCTGCTACACCGTTGCAACACCCCAGACACCACAAGATCACCTGGTGATCAAAGCGGGAAACCATCTGTCATACCAGGGCCATGTACGCTGCATACATAAAGTACAAGAACCAAGACTAGCAAGTACTATTTCTTAGAGGCAGCAGTGAAAAATAAGCAGGAAAACCTTGTGCCCGCACCTATGATGCAGAATCATGTAGTTAATTTCACCAACTCTAAACTCTTTTTTCTTTAGGTGTTGCGAAATTTATCGACTGTATGTGGGCAGGGCATCTATATGGGTGTGGCTTACACATGGGTGGGTGCATGGTGGGCCCCATGATCCTCTATTGCCCATGAGTGTTCAGTCCACCCCTACTGCAGAGATCATTGTGTTTCATGTCACATTTCCGCATGAGTATTGGACACCAGACTGGCACAATAGTAATGGCTCCTTGTACTGATGTCAATGCAGAGAAGGTCATCTTGCAATTTCTATTGACATCTTCACATTAATCAGAAGGCTGAAAGTTGACAAAAGGAAGTGGTGAATAGGTTTACAGAATAAAAGATAGAAAGGTGACATTGTGAAGGGGATGAATGTTCTTTTCTGATAACTGTGTAGTCAGCCACTCAGGCATGAAGAAGATTATTCTCCATCTAGAATTGACTCTTTGGTGGCACATATTTAGCTATGGCAGGGTTACCAGTCACGGGGTCTCCAGATATATGATATCACAATGCAGATGTGATCATATCACTTTAGAGATATCCAAATGATATACCGCTTGAGTTTCCAGGTCAGGTGCACATCTAGGACTAAACCTTCACATGGGTGTGGTATAGGAAAAGACGGGGCCTGAAGGTTATGGACAACTTCCCAACCATCAGTATATTCTGGCGGGAACATATTTTGGTGAAATATTGCTGCATTAGGGGAAACATGGAGTGATAACGTCCTACCAGTATGAAAAAGTTTGGCCAAGTTTACACTAGTGTTGGAGCGCAATCACAGACAGAAAATTCTGAATGGTCCCTACAGGTCCCATTGACTTTGAATAGGGTCCTTCTGGTTTTCCGATGCTGTCTGTTGTTTTTCAGGATTGAAAGATGCAGTCTTTTTTATGTCTCGTCATGTGAATGAGGCCTAAGGAGGATAAGTTGCACACACCATGTGCATTGACAACGACCAATGCTACTGCTCTGTTCCCACATGGTGACATGGGCGGTTCTCGGGCTTTCAATCACAGCTAGTAGGAGTGTTTACAGCCCAAAGCACTGGTGACTACCAGAGGATTCTTTATGCCCCTGGGACTACTTACAGGGTATTAGCATATGGCACTGGACAATTTTAAAACTTAATGGGGGAGATTTATCAGAACCTGTGCAGAGGAAAAGTGGTGCAGTTGTCCATAGCAACCAATTAGATTATTCCTTTTATTTTTCAGAGGCCTTTTTAAAAATGAAAGAAGCAATCTGATTGGTTGTCATGGTCACTGGTCAACCTTTCCTCTGCACAGGGTTTCATGAATTTCCCCCACATTATGTTCATGAGTGAGGACACCAAGGAGGACAACGGGACACAGGGAGAAGGCACAGTTTACTGTACAAAGCATGTCGCCACCAGATTTATAGAATAAAATCTGACGACTGATTCCCTTTAGGATAATATTCCTACTGTATATGTATCCATAATGTGAGACTCGTAGAGCACCTAATGTTACCCTCATATTGCACACTCCAGCTCACAAGCTTCTTCTATCTCTCCTGGTAACAGTCAGAAAGCTTCTCCCAAGCATGTTATATGTGTGACTGGAGCCAAACATTAGTGTCCATTCCTTCTGGGACAGTGCATAGGTGGACTATATATCAATTAAAATGCTGTCCTCTGCAAGGCTAAAGACAAGTTCTTACATAATGCAGTGTTGCAGACATACTGTACATGTAACATAGGTCGGATATATAGCATGCCTAAATATGGCATTATGCAAACTCTGAGTTGTATGGTGAACCCATATGCAGAACCCATAATATTCTTAGTGGTACAACTGTTATTTAAGGAATACCTTCAGAGTAGTGACAAGGGGATTTTAGTGCTGTCATTCAGGGCTGTATTTACAACTCATGCTACCTTAGTGCAGTGTTTCTCAAGCGCGGTCCTCAAGTCCTCCCAACAGGTCATGTTTTTGGGATTTCCTTAGTCTTTCACAGGTGATATAACTGTGGTGATGCCGGATTCACTGACTATAATTATATCACCTGTGAAAGACTAAGGAAATCCTGAAAACATGACCTGTTGGGGCGGGTTTGCCATAGGCAATCAAACTGCATACACCCCATTAGGGTAATTCCACAAGCATTAGATTTTTTTCAAAGCTGATCTGTCACACATATGCAGCACAAATTACAAATGTTACATGCAGATTTTGTACTGCTGCCCTAGGCACAGGCCCATGAATGCCTAATGGCAAATATGCTCCTGCTGTCATTGAGCCCCTGTGTTGCACAGCTATTTCTCATTCTCTCCATTTCAGGAGGCTGGACCAGAGCTCAGCTGTTTGCCAGAAGCACACATACAGGTACTTCCTATATTAGTTGTCTCATCAATCACAGCTCAGCTTAGCAAAGCACCTAGTCCATACTGCTATGCTATGATATAGTGCTGGTAAAAGTGCACTGGCATGAACAGGTTGGCACAGTGTTGGGATAATTTACAGTATACTACTAAAGATGTCATTTGGAGGTTGATTAGGTTACTGATTAAGTCAAAAGACAAAATGTTTTGTATGTAGGAATGAAAGAAACAGCAGCATTACAGCAAGGAAGGGGATACAATAAGCACTGAACTACTGCTGCTGAGATGAGAGGAAAACCTTGATTTACCTTTCAGTGACAGTGTTGACTCTTTGGAGGATAGAGACAGGATTGCAGGTACACACTCCAGGTTTTCTCACGCTCTCTCTGTCCTGCACATAGAACTAGCTAAGCCATGACACCACTTTCCTGTTACTAGAGACAGATTTAACCCAACAATAGGCAGTGAGCAGCAGATTGCAGTGAAGGTAGATGTCTAGTGGCCACATAAGTTAGGAATCACATAGGCTATCGAATGAAGGAAAATGGTTTGAAACAACATTGACAATCTCTTGTTTCATATAAAGACATACATATTTTCTCAGGTTCTTTACGAAGCTTACAAAATATTGTGGACTGTTCTAATAGATGACATATGATAGAACTATTACTCTCCTAAGAGTGGTGGCTATAGGGAAGACTATATACCTCTAAAGTAGTGCTGCACACAACACCATAAAGTGGCAGGCAGAGTGCCTACACCTCACTTGGCTCTGTTTTTATGTATGAGGCCTAAAGCAAGTTCTTCAAATTCTGGGCATCTGTGTTGGATTTACTCATTGGTATTATTTATTCACTAGATGTAGATGAAATGTGAGGGCTGAAGCAAGAACAGCGATAAGAACATCAATCCTTTACAGTCGTCTATCAATAACCTTGAAATAAAAATCTATTAGCACAAAATATTTCCCTTAAATTCAACGACATAAATTCTTTCCACAGAAATGGCTGCTGTATGGGAATAGGAAGGGACCATGAACTATAGGATGCATGAATGTACAGTTTATTGATCAGCGCCTCTGTAATTAAAGTATTTCTCAAGGGCTTATCATAGAACAGACACATACCTGGAATGCATTGCCAGCTAATGAAGTCTTGACAATTGTCTCCCCAAACAATGTCCTGCAAAATGTCAAAGACGTAATGCGAGCGCAAACTATAATAAGACCGACATGTTCAAGCAAACTTCACTTTGTTAAATGCGTTCACACTCGTCCTATATTAATGTATCAATCATTTCTAAATCACCTCAATTGTTTTCACCCAACATTTTATTTCTTCATATTTTGGATGTGCCTTTAGTTAACCATTTAGCCTAGATTAAACACTCATCTGGCTTGTGCCTCAATAGTGCCACCTAGTGCTCAAATATTTCAATGTCACCTAAAACCTGTGGCCAATTTTTCGTATTGATAATATTTTTTCTCGCAAAGCTGGGAAGAAGCTGATGACTTCTTTGTGCAATAATGCATTGAGTGAAAAACTATTTATATAAAGGGGCCTCAGTAATGTAATACGAGGAAATTAGTATAATGTAGCCAGAGATCTGCTTGCCTTCCAGTTATTTTACAATGATCTCATTCAGCCTAATAGCTTTATTTTGTTATGTTTTTTTTTTTCTGAATTACATTATAATAGTCTGGGCTGACATCTTAGCTATGGAATTAAAACAGTATGCGGCTCTGTGGGATTTGATTCTTCAGTTGTCAGAATAACACCTGACTATACACAGCCTCTGACACTGTATTAAGCATTGCCCTGAGATTTACCTTCAGTTCACCAAAAGATTATTAATATTTTAGATTATTATATTGTAAATATCACTTCATTCAATCTGCTTACTTGTCATAGTCAATTTTAGCATATTTCCAGAGAAAGAAAGAAAAAATATTCTGGGTTTTTACCCATGTTTTACACTATACCAATTCCAATGCACTAAGCTGCACTCCATTGACTTTCAATGGCATTGAAATCACAGATCGACATCCCATGCTGCTAGGTAGTTTTGTATAGAGCAATGGGTGTTTTTAATATACAGATATGCAGTATCCTGGTACAGATCCTGCTTCCAAGAGTTGCTGGTTGTAGTATCTTTGCAATTCTGTCACTGTTTTTTTTTTTTTTTTTACTAAATTATTGTACGATACTACTATTTCCTATGGTGCATGTGATAAGGACACTTTACAAAACACTGACACATATACAAAAAAAAATTGAATTTGCTAGAGTATGTGGATGTAGCTTTCTTAGCCCAGCCTCCCTTAGCAAAAAGCCTAGGTTAGACCAGTTCTAGTCATGTGCTAGTTTAAAGCAAAGTATGGAGGAGCAAGGTCTGCTCTGCCAGTCTTCTCCCTAGCTCGGCCCAAAAGCATTTTCATCCTGCAGCATATATTCCACAGAGGACTAGTATCATAGAATTACCTGGGAGAACATGGAGATAACTCACAGACTCCAGCTAAATATGTTTTCCTAGTGAACCTTCCAGTCCTTACAAAAGCGGACACGTCAGGTGAGTGGATTGAGGTCTTTACTAAAACAATGCATCGCGTTTCACCGCACATGCGCGGCTTCATCAGGCATCAGATGCCTCATGAAGCTGCTCAAGCGCGGTGAAACGCGTTGCATTGTTTTAATAAAGTCCTCATTCCACTCACCTGACATGTCCGCTCCTGGTCAGCGCCACTGAAACCCACCATTCCCTGGAAGTCGTCACTTGGTATTGTTCGTTTGGTTGGGGAAGCTGCAGACCGGGCCTATTACTCACTCACGCTGACCATTGTTGTGTGTGAGCCCACACAACTGCCTCGGGTAAGGGTCGTTTCCATTCCTTCCCTGTACCTTACATTGGCAGTTTAACGCTATGGATCGTTCTCTCATTTCTTTTTAGTCCTTACAAAAGGGATTTCTGCATCTGGGGAAGAGTGATATATTTTATTACCGCCGAGAATGAGTGATATAATTTTCTGAGAAAAAGTGACTACCAAGTTAAAAGGACAAGCTTCACAACGGCCCCTTTGCAATTCTGGTACCTTCAAGAGCTACAGGCAAGGATTTGGAGTTTGTTGCTGTCACATCACATCTCTGTTCATATCTGCTTCCTATGATAGGAGTGAGTATGTGCTAAAAGTACTGTATATGTGGTGTCCCAGCATAAAAGGCTGTCCTGTGGGCTGCTATGTTGAACTCACTACTTTATCAGTTACTGTGATATTGTGATTCACTGTATTATGGTATTATATGTGTACTGTACCCTTAAAGAGGTACTCTGCTGCTCAGCGTTTGGAACAAATTGTTCTGAACACTGGAGCCGGTGCCGGGAGCTCATGACATCATAGCCCCGTAATGAGGGGGCGGGTCTATGAAGTCACAAGCTCCCAGCGCCAGCTCAAGTGTTCAGAACATTTTTTTCCAAACGCTGAGCGAGTACCCCTTTAAGAAAGAAGATGCAGAGTATTTAGGTGACCCTGTTACCCTGTATATAGTGTAGGGGGGGGAGGAGATGCCCCAGTTTAGTTTAGTTTCTGCTGTGTGCAGAGTTCCATGTGAGCTGCAGTGTGGATAGGAGTTGGAAGAATTGTGAGGTGATTTTGGGGGAAGCCTGAAGAAAAATTTTTAATCAAATCAGCCCCGCCATTCTGCAAGTGTTCCCTATACAGGAGTTGGTGAGTTCATACCCTGGCGGTGTCAGTAAATTGGACCTTAACAGAACCCTAGTCAGCGTGGGATATCTCCAAGTCTGTCTGTCATATCTAGTAGCAAGCGAATTCAAGGCTCCCAAGTGTTACACTGCATCCCTTCTACTCTGCTCTGCACTGCGAGTATTGTACCATCTGCCTCAGTAAAAGACAGTTATCCGGGACCTGGCGTCATTGTGTTTATTGCCCAATGTCTGGCCCAGAAAAAGCTGTCTCCACCTTGGACTGTGTATAGGCTAACGGGGTACCCTGGTGTCACGACCTGACAAGCTCTTTGTTTATATAAAAAGCAGACATTTATTGTAATCTTCCTGTCAACATGGCAGACAGTACATAAAACAATAAATATTAATGAAATGGCAGCCCTTTGCATAAGTTAATCATTTAGGGAGCATTACATTGGCTTTTTCCCTTTAAGTTTCATCTCACCAGCTGGGATTCTTCCAAATATACTGTATGGCCTAGGTACTCCATCCAGCATGTCAGGTCCATCTTCTAATGTACTTTAATATGTGTCTATAATGGAAGGTGCCTCCTTTATGTGGAAGGGTTTGTTTATCCCAATTGAGGATGTGTCTTCTATCAGTGACTGTCCATATATATATATATATTGTATATACTTATAGAGGGGAATTTATCATTGTATATAGAGTTTTTTTGGTGTATTTTTTAACGCAAAAATTTGCACAAGAGTTTTTTTTTTCCACAAAATCTGATAGAATTTTTCATAGCCATGTCTACGGTTAAGTTTACCATAGAGCACTTTCTACTGTAGAATCGAATTTATTAACTGCGTTTTTTTTTACGCAAAAAAAATGTGAAAAAGCACTTTTCTTGCACAAATATACACCACCTCGGAGGACACGTACCAAAGTGTATTTTTGGGACAGTAAGGACTGCTACTCTCATCAATGACAGACTCTGCCCATGATGGGAGTTATAGTCCAGGGGCTGAGGTGCAGATCGCACAAGGTCATTCTACAGAGACCCACTGCGATCCGCATTTATTAACTGTAAAAGCCGGCGGCACATGCGGCTACACTGCAATGCCGCCGGCTCCTATATACACTGTCATAATTCATAATCCCTGCCGCCGGGAGACGGGAGCTCTGATTGATGAACAGCTATTAACCAATCAGAGTTCCTGTGTTCCGGTGGCGGGGATTATGAATTCTGACAGTGTATGTAGAAGCCGGCGTGCAGCGCAGTGTAGACGCATGTACCACCAGTTTGTATAGTTAATAAATGCGGATCGCAGCGGATCTCCAGAGAATGATCGGCTGCGATCCGCATTTAAGTTAACAAGCCGGCAGTACATGCGGCTCCATCGCGCTGCCCGCCAGCTTCTATATACACTGTCATAATTCGTAATCCCCGCCGCTGGAACACAGGAGCTCTGATTGGTGAACAGCTATTGACCAATCAGAGCTCCCGTCTCCCGGCGGCGGGGATTATGAATTATAACAATGTATACAGGAGCCGGCAGCAGCGCGATGTAGACGCATGTACCGCCGGCTTGTTAAATTAAATGCGGATCGCAGTGGGTCTCTGCAGAATGACCAAGGGCGACCTGCACCTCAGCCCCTGGACTACAACTCCCATCATGGGCAGAGTCTGTCCATGATGGGAGTAGTAGTCCTAAAAGTCCCGCAGCTGGGGGATGTGCAAGGGCCATCCCTCAGCAGTGCTATGGTGCTAAAACTACTCCCATCATGGGACAGACTCTGTCCCATGATAGGAGTAGTAGTTCAAGGGCAGAGGGACAGATCTCTGTTCACATTATGCGTTTTGCATAATGGGAACAGAGCAGTATGTTCGCAAACAGGGAGACTCCAGCTGTTGTTTAACTACAGCCCCCCATGATGAGAGTTGTAGTTTAGCAATAATTGGAGGCTCCCTGTTTATGAACACGCTGCATTATGTGCGCTCTCCCCAGGGAAGAGCGCAAAAAATGTACTAACCCATATTTCTTGTTTTTCTTTTCTTCTCATTTCAGATACGTGAATGCGGAGGACTATGTCAGATTCGGTGGACTGTGACAATGACCAGCATTTTTTTATTTCAATAAAATGGTTAACGAGGGCTGTGGGGGAGTGTTTTTTTTAACTAAAATTTTTTTTTCAATATGTCGTGTTTTTTTATAATTAAATTTTCAGGGTTAGTAGTGGAAGTCGTCTTGTTGACGGAATCCATCACTAAGCTGGGGCTTAGCATTAGCCCCAAAATCAGCTAGCGCTAACCCCCAATTATTACCCCCGGTACCTACCGCCCCAGGGGTGCCGGGAAGAGCCAGAGCCAACAGGCCCAGAGCGTCAAAAATGGCGCTCCTGGGCCTAGGCAGTAACAGGCAGGCGTTATTTAGGCTGGGGAGGGCCAGTGACAATGGTCCTTACCCACCCTGGTAACATCAGGCTGTTGCTGCTTGGTTGGTATCTGGCTGATACTGAAAATAGGGGGAACCCTATGCGTTTTTTTTTGTTTTTTTATAAATAAATACATTTTTTTTAAAGTGTGTTGTTCCCTCATTTTTTCAGTATCAGCAAGCTACCAACCATGCAGCAACAGCCTGACGTTACCAGGGTGGGCCAGGAACATTGTTACTGGCCCTCTCCAGCCTAAATAACACCAGCCTGTTACCGACTAGGCACATGAGCGCCATTTTTGATGCTCCGGGTCTGTTGGTACCAGCTCTTCCTGGAACCCCGGGAACGGTGGGTACCGGGGAGCAATAATTGGGGGTTAGCGCTAGCTGTTTTAGGGGCTAACGCTAACCCCCAGCTTAATAATGGATTCTGTCTACATGACGCCGTCCACTACTAAGCCTGAAAATTCAATTGTAAAAAACACTACACATTGAAAAACATTTTTTATTTAAAAAAACACTCCCCCACAGCCCTCGTTAACCCTTTTATTGACATTTTTTTAAACACTGTTCATCGTCGCAATCCACCAAATCTGACATAGTCCTCCACATTCACATATCTAAATATCGAAGAAAAAAAAACAACTAAAATTTAGTACATTTTTTTGTTTCCACACACCAGCAAAAACGCAAGAAAAAAATGCAAGAAAAGCTGACAAAACGCAGGAAAAAGCTGTGACAGTTTTTCTGGTGTTTTTTGCTGATGGATAAAAAACCTCAATGGAATCCTGGCCTCAAAGCAATAGAACAAAATCCCTACGTCCACTTTTCCTGTGAGGTAGGGAAGGAGTGCATGGTAGAGCATGTTGGGGGGGGCATTTCTATATTTGCACAAGATTTATCAAAGAACGTGCACAACCTTTGTAAATTCTGAGCAATAGTGAAAATTAGACAAGCAGTGTAAAGGGATTAGACATGCAGTGATAGAGCTCCCCCATAGGGTTTATAATGAGTATAATTCTCCTCCCTTGTGGGTTGGCTCAGTATACATTATTATTATTAATAGGTGTATTCTTCTCTGAGTGGACCCTGCATGTTCCTATATGACCTTGTTCATCCCCACACCACATGTGTACAGAAATAGTATTGCAATATGTCATAGATTCAATATATACATCACCATGATATTCCAATGACAACTTGTAACCTTGATTGATATTGTATATAAAAAAATACCTTATTGCATAATATTTTACAGCAAGTTATTAGAGACTTGTTTCCCCAATAACAGACTAGAGGAGAGTTTTGTCTACTTAATATACCCCATCTTAATATACACACCTACCTGTAATACTCCAAGAAAGGTACCTCCCCATATAAACCATTACACTGTTGTGAACAATAGATGATTCTTGCAAAAGCTTGCAAAGAAATTCTACTGCCAAGTTTATCTAAGTAGAGAACAGTTCAGTTATTGCATTTTATCTTTGTCTGGCGACATCATTGTACCTTGAACACCATGGGCTCCCCAATTATTATTGATCAGACACACAACCTGTACCCCCTGTATCCTTTTTATCACTGCTGTGATAGGTGTAAGTATATTTGGGCTAGTGCTACTTGTGTCATATTGGGTGAACAACTACCAGCAGACTGCTACCATTCACTGGACCAAGGGTTACCGCATTACCGCGTGGCCAAGTACCCATACATTTTAATACTATTTGGTAACCCCCAAGGGAATGGGATCTGTCATAGGAAGAAAAAACAACATACCATTGAGGAAGACCATACAACTGCTATGGGGCTGCTGGAAAGATTGGGTCTAGACTTGGTTGGCTACATGTTATTGGATGATGGGACTTTGTGCAGCCTCTCCACATGATAGTGTAAGGAATTAACCCAAAATCCTAAAGAGTAGAAATGCCCAATTATTAAAACAGTACCCATGCAGATGGGTTTCTGCTTGTATGGACCTTGTATGGGGACATGTAGAATCCTATAGGGCACATAGAACCTGGAGGTACACCATAGAGTGTTACATGGTGGCACTATTACAGACTGTATTCTGTTTTCCCAATATTATAGATTAAATTGAGATTTTCCCTGTGTTTTGGGAAAAAAATGAGAGCATGGCGCAAAATGTTTACCTTTTTTATGCCTGTTTTCTAGTGTAAGCCTTGATAAGTTTGCCACATAGTGCTTTATTATACTTACACTGCATAAAACATTAAATAAAAATATATACACAGTGGCACACCCTTCCTTGCCTCATCGTAATAAAAGAATATGGACTGATGTATAAACACCATCTAATTTTAACTGCGAATAATGCATAAAGTTGTTTAAAATAAATAAAGGAAATGTTACGCCGAGCGCTCCGGGTCCCCGCTCCTCCCCGAAGCGCTCGCAGCGTTCTCTTGTTCGCAGCGCCCCGGTCAGACCCGCTGACCGGGTGCGCTGCGATAATGTCCCCAGCCGGGATGCGATTCGCGATGCGGAACGCGCCCGCTCGTGGTGCACATCCCGACCCACTTACCAGACTCGTTCCCCGTCTGTGCTGTCCCGGCGCGCGCGGCCCCGCTCCCTAGGGCGCGCGCGCCGGCTCTTTGCGATTTAAAGGGCCAGTGTGCCACTGATTGGCGCATGGTTTTAATTAGTGTGTTCACCTGTGCACTTCCCTATATTACCTCACTTCCCCTTCACTTCCTTGCCGGATCTTATTGCCATTGTGCCAGTGAAAGCGTTCCTTGTGTATCCCTAGCCAGTGTTCCAGACCTCTTGCCGTTGCCCCTGACTACGATCCTTGCTGCCTGCCCTGACCTTCTGCTACATCCGACCTTGCTCTTGCCTAATCCCTTGTACCGCACCTATCTCAGCAGTCAGAGAGGTTGAGTCATTGCCGGTGGATACGACCTGGTTGCTACCGCCGCTGCAAGTCCATCCCGCTTTGCGGCGGGCTCTGGTGAAAACCAGTAGTGACTTAGAACCGGTCCGCCGGCACGGTCCACGCCAATCCCTCTCTGACACAGAGGATCCACTTCCAGCCTGCCGAATCCTGACAGGACAATTGAAGATAAAAATGAGACATCATGTGTTAATTATTTTTCTGGCATTCTAACCCCTTTTATGTGAATATTCACACCAGAGACAGTAGTGTTGCAAAGAAAACCTTTCTGAGAGTTTGACAAGACCAGAATCAGAAGACTGAACAGAGAGAACAAAAGAAGAAATCAGAAAAAACTCAAAGTAAATAGTGATTTGTGTTTTATGTTCTGAAGGTTCTCTACACTTACACGTTAAATAATTTTTGGGTATTTTCACAAGTGGCAGGAGCGCTTTAAATATGTTGCAGGTTTTCCAAAATAAATTTAATAGAAAATGCAGCAAAACCTCAACAAACCTGCAAAAAAAATCTGCAGTATTTCACAATGTGTGAATATACCCTTAAAGGGGTACTCTGGTGGAAAACAAATGATTGTAAATCAACTGGTGCCAGACAGCTATATAGATTTGTAAATTACTTCAATTTAAAAATCTTAAAGGGGTTATCCAGGAAAAAACTTTTTTTTTATATTAACTGGTTCCAGAAAGTAAAACAGATTTGTAAATTGCTTCTATAAAAAAAAAAATCTTAATCCTTTCAGTACTTATGAGCTTCTGAAGTTGAGTTGTTCTTTTCTGTCTAAGTGATCTCTGATGACACGTGTCTCGGGAACCGCCCAGTTTAGAAGAGGTTTGCTATGGGGATTTTCTTCTAAACTGGGAGGTTCCCGATACACGTGTCATCAGAGACCACTTACACAGAAAAGAACAACTCAACTTCAGAAGCTCATAAGTACTGAAAGGATTAAGATTTTTTTATAGAAATAATTTACAAATCCGTTTAACTTTCTGGAGCCAGTTGATATATAAAAAAAAGTTTTTTCCTGGATAACCCATTTCATCCTTCCAGCACTTATCAGCTGCTGTATACTACAGAGTAAGTTGAGTAGTTCTTTCCAGTCTTACCACAGTGCTCTCTGCTGACAGGAACTGTCCGGAGAAGAAGCAAATCCCCATAGCAAACCTATCCTGCTCTGGACTTTTCCTGACATGAACAGAGATATCAGCAGAGAGCACTGTGATCAGACTGGAAAGTACTACACAACTTCCTCTGAAGCATACAGCAGGACGGTATTGTCTGCAGAGCGGAAATCTGAAAGAACATTGAAAAAGTTCAGTGTTCTGGTGGAAGTTTTGGGCAGATTTTCCAGGCGGGAAGTCTGCCTCAAAAATCAACAGTGTGCACTATGCATTACCTGCTACACTTGAATTTCAAAATGGAATTCCGCTCAGAAATTCCGTAGTGTGATCCCAGGCCTCAAAAGAGGGAGAGGCAAGAAAAAAACACCATGATAAAATAAAGACAGAAACTTGTAGCAACTATACTAAAAACGTGGAACTCCAAGATATCCTGTCCAAGGTGATTTTAGTACATACCTGCCAGGCTATCTTTTTGTGAACTGGGTATTTCCTGTTGGAGTTCTGTCTTTTAAACTACACATCCCATAGTTCCATGTTTGTAAATGTGAAGTACCATTCCTCACTCCCACACATCAGCCACCCCACCCATTGCAGCACAAATGGGCTGCATCCATTCAAATGAGGCTGCCTACAGCTGTTGCAAAATAATCTCTCTCCTACCCAGCGTTCGCTCTACCCATTGAAGCAGGACAGGCTCCCTTTGCAAAACTGACTAGTGATGTCAGATCTCGATGCACTGCAACCTGGGAAATCCCGAGACCTGAGTGATTTTGTATGCTGTAAATAATAAATATTGGGGTGGAAATAACATAAGAATTGCGAGAAAACCATCACACACAGGTACAGACACTATATTATGAACTACACTAACTTTACAGCCCCTGTAGCATAGTCAAATTAAAAAAAAAATCCTGGAATACCCCTTTAATCAAAATGCTTGGGCATCACTCTCACTCTTGAGTTGGGTAAAGATCAAATTGAGTTTCCAGATACATTAAAATAAGAATAAGAGGTGTATTATGCAGACCTATTGTAAGTCTATAGGTGTGAACAGTAACACCAGTTTTAAAAATGACCATCTGAGAAAATGGAAAGAAAATATTCTGTACAGGTACTTCAAAATGGACATGAAAAAAACTGCATGGAAAATGCAAGATCGTTGTAAATTCTCCAAAAATTATTTTTGGGATAATGAAAACAATTAGTATCAGGGAAATATAGAAAAGCCCAACCTGATACACTGGGTTATAGTGCGGGTGAACAGAAGACCGTGCAGGGTTTCTGTCCTATATACCGTATTTTTCGCCGTATAAGACACACTTTTTCTTCCCCAAAACTGGGGGGAAAAAGTCGGTGCGTCTTATACGGCGAATACACCCCTATCGCGGCGGTCCCTGTGGCCATCAACGGCCGGGACCCGCGGCTAATACAGGACATCACCGAACGCGGTGATGCCCTGTATTAACCCTTCAGACGCGGCGATCAAAGCTGACCGCCGCGTCTGAAGGGAAAGTGACACTAACCCGGCTGTTCAGTCGGGCTGTTCGGGACCGCCGCGATTTCACTGCGGCGGTCCCGAACAGCCCGACTGAATAGCGGGGTTAGTGCTTACAGGACACCGGGAGGGACCTTACCTGCCTCCTTGGTGTCTTCTCCGTTCAGGGATCCCCTGTATGGCCGGCGCGCTCCTTCCTTTTCATCGCGTCATCGTGTACGTGCGTCGGCGTGCGTAACGACGTGATGACGGTGACGGAGAGCGAGGATACCCGTCCGGCAGCAGAGACGTTCCAGAGCGACGGGGACACGGCGACAGCGATGGAGCGACATCCAGGGCAGTGGTGACGGGTCCGGAGCAGCGGGGACACGTGAGTATTACCATCTCCTGCAGTGGTCTTCAATCTGCGGACCTCCAGATGTTGCAAAACTACAACTCCCAGCATGCCCGGACAGCCAACGGCTGTCCGAGCATGCTGGGAGTTGTAGTTTTGCAACATCTGGAGGTCTGCAGGTTGAAGACCACTATTGGGTTCAAAATCTTTATTTTTTTTATTTTGCCCCTAAAAATTGGGTGCGTCTTATACGCCGGTGCGTCCTATAGGACGAAAAATACGGTACTTACCTGCTGTCTGGCGCCCGATCCCTCTGAAGTTCGTCTTCTTCCAGAGCTGAATTGCATGCTGGATGCGGGCCCACTGGCTGGATTTGAATATTTATCGGCGCTGGTCAGGTGAGCCCCCAGTAGGCACAAGCACTCACATGACCAGTGCCGCTAAATATTCGACTCCAGCCGGCGGGCCACCTCCAGCGCACAATACAGCGCCGGGAGAAGCCGAACTTCAGAGGGACTGGGCGCCAGACTTCAGGTACGTATATAGGTCAGAAACCCCGCACCGGTCTCCTGTTCACCCACACTATAACCCCGTGTATCGGGTTTAATGTGGGTGAATGGGTGACAGTTTTCCTTTAAAAAACATATTTACCATTAATTCTTCCTTTAACCCCTTAAGGACTCAGCCCATTTTGGCCTTAAGGACTCAGACAATTTAATTTTTACGTTTTCATTTTTTCCTCCTCGCCTTCTAAAAATCATAACTCTTTTATATTTTCATCCACAGACTAGTATGAGGGCTTATTTTTTGCGTGACCAGTTGTCCTTTGTAATGACATCACTCATTATATCATAAAATGTATGGCGCAACCAAAAAACACTATTTTTGTGAGGAAATTAAAACGAAAAACGCAATTTTGCTAATTTTGGAAGGTTTTGTTTTCACGCCGTACAATTTCTGGTAAAAATGACATGTGTTCTTTATTCTGAGGGTCAATACGATTAAAATGATACCCATTATTATATACTTTTATATTATTGTTGCGCTTAAAAAAAATCACAAACTTTTTAACCAAATTAGTACGTTTATAATCCCTTTATTTTGATGACCTATAACTTTTTTATTTTTCAGTATAAGCGGCGGTATGGGGGCTCATTTTATGCGTCATGATCTGTACTTTTTTTTGATACCACATTTGTATATAAAAAACTTTTAATACATTTTTTATAATTTTTTTTTTAATAAAATGTATTAAAAAAGTAGGAATTTTGGACTTTTTAAAATTTTTTTCGTTCACGCCGTTCACCGTACGGGATCATTAACATTTTATTTTAATAGTTCGGACATTTACGCACGCGGCGATACCAAATATGTCTATAAAAAATGTTTTTTACGCTTTTTGGGGGTAAAATAGGAAAAAACGGACGTTTTACTTTTTTATTGGGGGAGGGGATTTTTCACTTTTTTTTTACTTTTACTTTTACATTTTTTTACATTTTTTTTTACACTTGAATAGTCCCCATAGGGGACTATTCATAGCAATACCATGATTGCTAATACTGATCTGTTCTATGTATAGGACATAGAACAGATCAGTATTATCGGTCATCTTCTGCTCTGGTCTGCTCGATCACAGACCAGAGCAGGAGACGCCGGGAGCCGCACGGAGGAAGGTGAGGGGACCTCCGTGCGGCGTTATGAATGATCGGATCCCCGCAGCAGCGCTGCGGGCGATCCGATCGTTCATTTTAATCGCGAACTCCCGCAGATGCCGGGATCTGTATTGATCCCGGCACCTGAGGGGTTAATGGCGGACGCCCGCGAGATCGCGGGCGTCGGCCATTGCCGGCGGGTCCCTGGCTGCGATTAGCAGCCGGGATCAGCCGCGCATGACACGGGCATCGCTCCGATGCCCGCGGTTATGCTTAGGACGTAAATGTACGTCCTGGTGCGTTAAGTACCACCTCACCAGGACGTACATTTACGTCCTGCGTCCTTAAGGGGTTAAAGGGCACCTGTCCCCATAAAAATGATGTTCAGTCTTCTGTCAACATGGTACAGCCCAGAAGAAGCTAAACAGAAATCCTGTGTTGTGTAAAAGATTTATAATACCTTGCCATTTATTTATAACATTTCTGTTCATTCTGGACTTGTGGTGTCACATTTTATATGATTGGCAGCCCTCCCTGTATGAGCAGTCATACAGATATAGCTGTTACTCAATGTCCAACACCTCCACCCACTTTAAAAAAAATGATCTGTTGAGGTTTGGATGCTCAGACCTCCACCATTCTTTAAAACAAGCCGAAAGTAGCCAGGTATTAACCACTTCATTCAAGGCCGGCCGAACAATAGGTGTAAATGGGCAGATTTCTGGGGAACCCCTCACTATGTTACACAATGGGATGCCAGCTTTCTTCTGTCCTGGGTCCTCAGTGCTTCAGATCTACAATGCCTCTTTCTTTAATGGTCAATTGAGAGAAGAAGTGGGTGTGAGGTAGCCGGAGAGACCCATAGCGAACCCTGGACCTTGCCTTTCTGACTGTTCGGCCAACTCCCAGAGAGGTTACAAAATAGTTTTTTACACATGAAAAGAAGCCTAAATTATTAGCATAGGTAAAAAGCCCTTCTGCAATGTGTGTGCAATTTCACAAGCCTATTTTAGGTGACAAATGCACTTTAATCATCTGCTTTTCCCAGTTTGTTTTATTGATCGGTGGGGACCTGAACACTCAGACCCTGATAATGATCATATCAAAAGTTTTGGTGAATGACAAAAGCCCTTTTATTTACCTAATGCACATTAGCATAAATGTTGGCATTTCACCCTTTATAAAAGGTTTTACGATGCATAATAGTTCTGATATGTCATCAGATGAGACACCTTTCCTAACCTCTAAAATGTAGGTGCTGAGAAGCACTACAAGCTGCCAGTCATGTCTGAGGTCTGTATTACTATAGAAGATCAGTTCTGTATTCATGGGGTCTGTATTTGTTTAGAGGTTTTAATGTGCACAGGACTTTGCTAGAGCTGAGGCACTTCCCCACTCACTAATATTGCCCCTACTGGGATCTTGTTCAGAAATAATGCCCTGGCTGTATCCCCACTCATTAATAATGCCTTATGTGCTTCCCTGTAATGACCTCACTATGCCTCATGCAGTTATAATACCCCTTGTGCCACCATACAGTAATAATGTTTCTTTTGCCCCCCCCCCCCTACAGTCATATTTCCACCTGTGCCCCCATACTGTAATAGTGCCCCCTGTTTATCCATGCAGCTATAATGCCCTCTCTGCCCCAAACAATAATATTGACTCCCTATGTCCCCATACAGTAATAATGCTCCTGTGCTCCCATATGGTAATAATGCCCCATATACCTTTATACTGTTATAATGACAACTAGCGGTGGCAGGGAAGGGACAGGGAAGCCAGGCATTTGATTTGCCAGGCTTCTGTAGCAGGACTTTGTGTCCTGACATTAATACAAGGTGAAAAGGTGCATGCATAGTGTGAGGAAAGCCTGGCATTTGTTTTGCCAGGCTTCCATAAAAACAAAAACTATGCCGCGGCTGTGCCCTGAAGCCAGAATACGCAGTTACACCATAAAAGAGGGAAACTTACACTGTCGTCAGACTCTGTCTGAATAATCGGAGTTTAGTGGAGAAAAATATTGTGCGAGTACTATGTGGTGGCCCAGTACAAGAGGTGTTACCCCGTACCCTTGCTGCCCTGTCAGGCAGCCTCCCTACCGTGTCCCCTGGGCATATTGCATCTGCCCCCCCCCCCAATGTAAATATGATTAAAAATAAAAAGCAATTAGATTGCTTTTTTTTTTTTTTTTTCAGACACCTTTAGAAAAATTAAACAGGCAATCTGATTGGTTTCTATGGGCTACCAGTCAACTTTTCTTCTTCATAGGTTTTGATAAATTTCCCTAAAGGTCTACTCACACCAGTGGCTTGCAGGGGCCGCAATCACGACTGGGCCTCATAGCCTGGGGGGGGGGGGGCGCAGGGCCCCCTGCCACTACATTATGCAGCAGCAGCAACAGGTCCGCCACTCGGCACAGCCCAAGGGTCAGGGCTCGTCGCTGCCAGAAAATCTTTATTTTTTTTTTAAATTAGTGTCGGACCTTTAACCCCTTAAGGACCCAGCCAATTTTCACCGCAGGACCTGCAATTTTTTGCACATCTGACCACTGTCACTTTAAGCATTAATAACTCTGGGATGCTTTTACTTTTCATTCTGATTCCGAGATTGTTTTTTCGTGACATATTCTACTTTATGTTAGTGGTAACATTTTGTCGATACTTGCATCATTTCTTGGTGAAAAATTTTATGAAAATTTGAAAATTTTGCATTTTTTACTTTGAAGCTCTCTGCTTGTAAGGAAAATGGATATTCCAAAATAATAATATATTTATTCACATATACAATGTGTCTACTTTATGTTTGCATCATAAAGTTGACATGTTTTTACTTTTGGAAGAGATCAGAGGGCTTCAAAGTTCAACAGCAATTTTCCAATTTTTCCCAAAATTTTCAAAATCGTAATTTTTCAGGGACCAGCTCAATTTTGAAGTGGATTTGAAGGGCATTCTTATTAGAAATACTCCATAAATGACCCCATTATAAAAACTAGACCCCTCAAAGTAGTTAAAATGGCATTCGAAAGGTTTGTTAACCCTTTCAGTGTTTCACAAGAATAGCAGCACATTGAAGGAGAAAATTCGAAAGGGGTGAAAGGAGAGAAATCTTCCTAAAATGTGTAACCCAATTTCTCTTGAGTAAGGAAATACCTCATATGTGTATGTCAAGTGCTCTGTGGGTGCACTAGAGGGCTCAGAAGGGAAGGAGCGACAATGGTATTTTGGAGAGTGAGTTTTTCTGAAATGGTTTTTGGGTGGCATGTCACATTTAAGAAGCCCCTATGGTGCAAGAACAGCAAAACTCATGGCATACTATTTTTCAAACCACACCCCTCAAGGAATGTAACAAGGGGTCCAGTGAGCCTTAACACCTCACAGATGTTTGACAGAATAAAAAAATTTTACACAAAAATGCTAGTTTTCCCCGAAATGTTACATTTTTTCAAGGAGTAATAGTAGAAAATGTGTAACCCCATCTCTTCTGAGTATGGAAATACCCCATGTGTGGAGGTCAAGTGCTCTGCTGGCGTACTACAATGCTCAGAAGAGAAGGAGTCACATTTGGCTTTTGGAAAGCAAATTTTTCTGAAATGGTTTTTGGGGGGGCATTTCGCATTTAGGAAGCCCCTATGGTGCCATAACAGCAAAAAAAATCACATGGCACACTATTTTGGAAACTACACCACTCAAGGAACGTAACAAGGGGTCCAGTGAGCCTTAACACCTCACAGGTGTTTGATGACTTTTTGTTAAAGTCAGATGTGTAAATGAAAAAAAAATGTTTTCACTAAAATGCTGTTTTTTCCCAGAATTTAACATTTTTACAAGGGGTAATAGGAGAAAATAACCCCCAAAATTTGTAACCCCATTTCTTCTGAGTATGAAAATACCCCATGTGTGGATGTCAATTGCTCTGCTGGCGAACTACAATGCTCAGAAGAGGAGGAGCGCCATTGAGCTTTTGGAGAGAGAATTTGTTTGAAATGGAAGTCAGGGGCCATGTGCGTTTACAAAGTCCCCCATGGTGCCAGAACAGTGGACCCCCACATATGTGACCCCATTTTGGAAACTACACCCCTCACAGAATGTAATAAGGGGTGCAGTGAGTATTTACCCCCCACTGGCGTTTGACAGATCTTTGGAACAGTGGGCTGTGCAAATGAAAAATTGCGTTTTTCATTTTCACGGACCACTGTTCCAAAAATCTGTCAGACACCTGTGGGGCGTAAATGCTCACTGCATCCCTTATAACATAGGTTCTGGCACTATGGGGGCTTTGTAAACACATGTGGCCTTCAATTCATGTGACCTTCAGTAGTTTCAGGGTCTGCACATCTCGTATGTTCACAGCATAGACAATTGCCTTCAGATGACCCCAAAGATAAAAGTCTAAGGGGGTCAGATCGGGAGACCTTGGGGACCATTCAACTGGCCCACACTGACCAATCCACTTTCCAGGAAACTGTTCATCTAGGAATGCTCTGACCTGACACCCATAATGTGGTGGTGCACCGTCTTGCTGGAAAAACTCAGGGAACGTGCCAGCTTCAGTACATAAAGAGGGAAACATCATCATGTAGCAATTTCGCATATCCAGTGGCCTTGAGGTTTCCATTGATGAAGAATGGCATCACTATCTTTGTACCCCATATACCACACCATACCATCAATTTGGGTGTCAGGTCCGAGCATTCATAGATGAACAGTTTCCTAGAAAGTGGATTGGTTGTTGTGGGCCAGTTGAATGGCCCCCAAGGTCTCCCGATCTGACCCCCTTAGACTTTTATCTTTGGCGTCATCTGAAGGCAATTGTCTATGCTGTGAAGATATGAGATGTGCAGCACCTGAAACTACAGATTCTGGAAGCCTGTGCTAGCATTTCTCCTGCGGTGTTACTATAAGTGTGTGAAGAGTGGGAGAAGAGGGTTGCATTAACAATCCAACACAATGGGCAGCACATTGAGCACATTTTATAAGTGGTCAGAAACTTGTAAATAACTCATGAAATAATACAGTTAGAGTAAAACCAAGCACATCATTGTTTCTCTTGTTAAATTCCCAATAAGTTTGATGTGTCACATGACCCTCTTCCTATTGAAAAAACAAAAATTGGATTCAAAATGGCCGACTTCAAAATGGCCGCCATGGTCACCACCCATCTTGAAAAGTTTCCCCCCTCACATATACTAATGTGCCACAAACAAGAAGTTAATATCACCAGCCATTCCCATTTTATTAAGGTGTATCCATATAAATGGCCCACCCTGTAGTTCGCCAGCAGAGCACTTTACATCCACATATGGGGTATGTTCTTACTCCAAAAAAATGGGGTTACAAATTTTGGGGGACTTTTTTCCTATTTTCCCTATTTATTTATTTTTTTTCATTTTCCCATCCAACTTTAATGAAAATTCTTCAAACACCTGTGGGGTGTTAAGTCTCACTATACCCCTTGTTACATTCCATGAGGGGTGTAGTTTCCAAAATGGGGTCACATGTGGGTATTTATTTTTTTGCGTTTATGTCAGAACCGCTGTAAAATCTGCCACCCCTGTGCAAATCATTAATTTAGGCCTCAAATGTAAATAGTGCACTCTCACTCCTGAGCCTTGTTGTGCACCCGCAGAGCATTTTACGCCCACGTATGAGATATGTCCGTACTCAGGAGAAATTGCATTACAAATTTTGGTGGTCTTTTTTTCCTTTTACTGCTAGTTCACCAGCACCTTTAGTAAAACACATTCCAGTAAAATGTCCCGTAAACTTTTCTGGTGCAAACTTTTTTGCCTCAGCATGCGATTTTTCTTGGACACAGTTCAGACTCAGACTAAGGGGAGGACTTGTGACTTTTTGGCTATGGCACACACCCGTATCCTGTTTCTGACGCCAAAGAATGTAGTGAGCCATGGGGGTGTGATGTGAGGTGTAGGGGCAGATGGTGTTGCCCAGGGGTAGATGGTGTTAACCCCTTAGTGTTCGTGATGCCAGGGCGTAGTTTGCCTATGTAACCACCCAAAGGTAATCCCGTTACTCTTGGGTTAGGCAGGGGTAAATAATAGTCCAAGGCCAGGTTAAGCTTAACGGTAGCTTTACTGAGGTTGAACAGGTCTAACAGATTTTACAGGATAGTAAGGTTCCCAGAGAGGTAACCAGTAGCACGAGGGACCTCGCAGCTTGCTGGGACTTTCAGTGACTTGACAGACTCTAGCACAGCCACGCTGACAATAACTGACTTGAGTTGACTGAACATGGTGACAGCAAAGATGACTTGACTTACAGATCTGTGGCTGCAATTTAGGCTTGAGGCCTCCAGATGTGCTGGACACTGGGTCTGAGACATCTGGACTGGAATTGACCTCAGGATCTAAGAGAGTGATTGTAGTCCAAACCCCCCCCCCCCACCACCCCTTTTATGAACAGGGGCTGAGCAAGGAGCCCATAGGCAAGCTGCTGGTCACCTGGTGCTCTCTGGGTAACAAAACATATGACTTAAACATGTGACAACCCTTGTCATGTGATTAATAATCATGTGACCATATCAAAGGTCCTTTACCCTTAGTATATAACTGAGGATGTACAGGGACTCAGCAGACAGGACTGTAGGAGCATATCCTGTACTGGGACATCATACCTCTATGCCACATACAGTAATAATGTCCCCCTATGCCTCCTAACTTTAATAATTCCCTCTCTATCCTCATATAGTAATAATGCCTTCCGTACTCCATACAGTAATGCCTCCTGTGTTCCCAAATAGTTATAGTGTCCCCTGTGTCCTCATACAGTAAAATAATAATGTCTCCTGTTTCCCATATGGTAATAGTGCCCCCCCCCCCCCCCCCCCCCACGTGCCCCATACATTCATAATGTCCTCCCGTTCCCCAAACAATAATAATTCCCCATGTACTCTCAAACAGTAACAATATCCCCCTTTGTCCCCATATAGTAATAATACCTGCCATGGCCCGATATACTAATAGTGCCCTGCCTGTACCCATATATAGTAATAATGCTGCCCCATTGTGGCCAAACAGAAAAAAATGAAAAATAATACTCATCTAATCCAAGTTCCTATAATAAATGAAGCTGCCATTTCTCTTTTTAGACCTGCAGCCTGTGAGCAACAGGGACAGGATCCCAGGGCAGGCATGGTTATGTCACATCATCACCCCAGCCAGTGCAGGGATTGTGTCCTGATGTCCCTGACACCTATTAAAGTGAATGGTGGAACACGAAGCTGACATCAGTGAAGGATGGCATCCCCCAGAGATCCGGGGCAATAGGCTAGAAATTTGGGCTTGTATCCCAGATGCCCTGTGCTAGCAAAGCCCCTGGTTGTGCAATAGCTTATACATGCTGCTTCATGCTCTGCTTTCAGGACCTTTCTGATATCGTTTATTTAAAGTTGCCAAATATGTTATTTAATAGATGTTATAGGACATAACACACTTCCTGGGTGTGAGACATCAAAGAAATGTTCTTCTCAGCTGACATACTGTATTAGATATCCATGCTAGAGAAAATTTATTTTTCCTTTGAACATCTGAAAAATAAAGCAGTCCAGCTTGGACCTGTCTGGGTGCACATACATAGCAAGTGCAGTCTCCGAGCAATGAGCAGGTCCTAGGCCTGGCACATGGTTCATTTAAGGTTCAACGTTTAATAACTGAAGAACAGTGGCTTATTTGTTTTCATGTTGCAGACGTCTGGTTACATTAAAGAACCTCTAAAAGAGCTCCGACAAGGCCTGTATTTTCCTGATTATGAACAGCATTTCTGCTTTTGTCGTGTACAATCAAAGAGGCAAAGAGAGCACTTAAGAACAACCAAATTGGGAATAATTGACTATCCACAAAGGATGAAATTCTGGTCTGAGCAATTGTACAAAGCCGTATGTGGGTATGACAAGTCACAGCAGAAAGGCACTTTATTATTCATCTAACCTTAAAAGATTCAATCAAAATGCTTCAGGAATATAGAGCAGGGTGGATGAGCCTTACACGAAGTCACACAGGAAAATATGTTACCGCTAATTCTAAAAGGTTGTGTTCCTCACTGGGAAAAACAGTGGTGTCCTGATATAGGGGAGAATAGTTCTGTAATATGGAGTCACATGGAATCAGGTAACATTTTCACATAAAGCTGGAGATATATCATCTATGGATGCCATGTTATGACTTCATACATGTGCATCAATGTGTAATTCTATTTGCATCATGTTTATGCTCTCTACCATGGGTATATGTCTGCATACCATCAAAAAAGTGTTAAAATGTATATGCTTCAAGAGACCAAATGTAGTGTCATTGCCCATATTCGAATTTGCGATATTTTGCAAATAAATAGACGAATATTTTTCCTATATTCGCAAATTTTGTGTATTCACTATATTTGCATATGTGAATATTCGCATATTCGAGGAAGAAAACAGTGAAGACTTTACTATTGGTTGCTAGGGATGTTGTTGATAACCTCTGACAAGTGTATTTGCATCATTCTAATTGGCCCACAAGTGAAAAGAAGGAATATGGAAATATTCACATATGCGGGAAAAAAAAGTGAATATTTGCAATTTCGGATATATAGAGAATATATTCGCAATATTCTCGAATTCGCGAATTTGCAATATTCGAGATAAAAATTCGAAATAAGAATATTCGCGCCCAACACTAAATAGGACTATATTTGGTCTGTTTTACAGTAGTATATGTTTTACTTAAGGGATAAAAAAGCACAGCTACGGTATACTTTGGAAAGCTTTTTGAAGCCGTAAATTTTATGTTAATGGGCCATTGGAATAATATTTCAGTATAAGGCTAGGTTTCCACTTGGGTTTTTTTTTAACCTAAAAAAACTAAAGCAAAAACGCCAGTAAAACTGCCACAGCTTTTTCCTGCATTTTGGCAGTTTCTCTGCTGTTTTTTCTGGCGTTTTTTCCTGGTGTATGGAAATAGCCAATTTTGTCCCCTGTAGCAGTTTTTTCACTGTCTTCAGGTACCACTCTGTGGGTCGGATGCTGAGCGCCCGGTCCACAGAGTGTAAGGAGGTGAGGAGGGATGTACAGCATCACTACTCACCTCCCCGGCAGTATAGTATACAGGGGGGCATAGTGTACCCGTGTATACTATACAGGAGCCGGGAATCCTGTCACCAGACTGACCGGACTCCCTGCTCCTATAGCCTCTTTGGGTGGTATATATTATATACAGCTATCTATAGATAGCTGTATATAGTGTATACAGAATCTGACGTCCACTTACCTCCCTTGCTCCTGTCCCGACAGGGTCTGTGTAGCTCCACCCCCTAGTGATGACATCATTCGGGAGCTGAGCTACACAGACCCATCTGGGACTGGAAGGAATTAAGCGGATTTCGTCTTCTGTATACACTATATACAGCTATCTATAGATAGCTGTATATAGTGTATACTGCCCAAATGGTAAACCTACACTGTCCAGCAGTAAGTTAACTCTTTCCTTGTTGGGCTGGTGCATAAGTTGTGATACTTTTTAAATAGATTACATTACTCATCTTTAAGGTTGAGCTATCGAAGCCCCCCGGACTCAGATTCTGGGGTTTGCAGCTTGACAAACTTTCGATCATTTCCATGTTCAGTTCATGTGAACCTGGCAATGTCGGGGCTGAGCTGTGCTCACAACTGACAGCTGTGGGGACAGCTCAACCCAGCAAGGAAGGCGTTAATTAGAGAGGAGGGCTATATACTTTTGAAGACCAGGAACTAGGAACGAGGTTAGTATGGGTCTGTTTACATTGTGCATTTTAGCATGCCTTTTTCTTTTAAAAAGGCATGTTAAAATGTATAATGTGAATAAACCCTTTCTGACAGTGTCTTCCCAAACAGGGATCCCCAGCTGTTGCTAAACTACAACACCCATAATTTCCAGACAGCTCAAGGGTGTCTGGGAATGATGGGTGTTGCAGTTAAGCAACAGTGAGCCTCCAGCTGTTCCAAAACTACAGCCCCCATCTTTACCAGACAGCGCAAGGCTGTCTGGGAATGATGGGGGTTGTAGTTTAGCAACAGGGAGCCTACAACTGTTGCAAAACTTCAGCTTCTACTACTAAAATACAACTAAGCCTGTAAAGTCATTTGCACAAAAAAAAAAAAAAAAAAAAAAAAAACAAGGCCTTGTTAACCATTTTATTAAAATAAAAAATAAAAATGCTGGTCATCGACATAGTCCTAAAATCTGATATAGTCCTTTGCATATATGGATCTGAAATGAGAAGGAAAGAGAAACACAAAAAATATGTTAGTACATTTAGGGCGTTCTCCTCTAGGGAGTGAGACAATAAAGCAATGTGTTCCCAAACAGGAGCCTCCAGCTGTTACTAAACTACAACCCACAGCATTCCCAGCTTTTTTTTTTGGGAGAACAAAGACACAAGATTGCATTAAGAAGCTATGTTTGGCATGGGGACATGGTCCCTGCCTGGCAATTGGATGTGGTGATTTATTATGTTTCTTTGCCTGCTTTTTAGGTAAAGAAAAGTTACACATTTCTGCGCAAGCCCTCTTTTGTGCAAAAATGTGTGACTTAATGCCCTTTTACACCACTTGTGCCACTAGTGGCCTGATGTAAAACACATCTAATTATTTAATTTATTACAATATACGCCAGCTCCGGGACTTTACTAAAGACTGGCATGTGAAATGTTAGTCTTAGTAATCCCCCACCATGTGTTCTGACACCTTTATATCGTAGCCAGCATTAATTTTTAATGAAGCAGTCCAGGATAAACAATTACTAGAGAATAATGGAATATGCAGAGGCTATTGTTTTTGCCATGTGTATACCTATATTAGTTGATGTGGCAGGCATGGGTTGTCTGCCATCTTGATTTCTATTTCCACTCTGACATGGTTTCCTAATGCAGCAAACATTTCCCATGACACCTATAGCTTTGCAAACCTTTGCATTTTTATGTAAGTGGAGCAATTAGTGACATAGACCTTCTGTCCCCTCACCCACCCTACAAAGTATTATATGTGATACAGCTGCAACCTGCCTATTTTTCTCCATTACTGGAGCCTTCACAATCAATCTGTAAGACGTAGGACAGTAAAAAAAACCTTCACAAAGAGGAGGCAGACAGTGTGGTCATGGACTAAAAGTAGGACTAGGGTACTAAAAAGTGTAAAAAATAAAAATAAAGTCCAAAAAGTTTTTAATAATATAAAAAAAAAACTAATGATCAAAATTGGTAAATGTAAAAATGTAAATCAAATCTGTATAGTTTTTATGTTTTACTATATATGTATATATATATATATATATATATATATATATATATATATATATATATATGACTCAATGGGGGACATGTATCATTATTTGTGTACGGCTTTGTATATGTCAGTTTACCCCTTTTGCTGACTTCTAAATTATGCGCAGATGCACTAAATTTATCAATCTTGTGCAATGAGTTTTATAAATTGCAGGCAGATATAGTAATCTTCTCATACCTTCACCGTACACCGTCACCTATTTTGTACATATTGGAATATATTTAAATCGTAACCGGGGCCTATTTTCTAAAGTTTAAGGTCCAGTGTTTCCTTGTAAATATTTTCAACATCCCTGTTGTCCTATAGAGAAGTAACCAACATTTTTTTTTAAGTAGATGTCTAATAACAACCTTAAAGGGTACTTTTTTTTTTTTTTTTTTTTTTTTTAAATGAACTGGTGCCGGAAGGTTAAACAGATTTGTAAATTACTTCTATTAAAAAATCTTAATCCTTTCAGTACTGTTAGCAGCTGTATGCTACAGAGGAAAATCTTTATTTTTTTTAATTTCTTTTTTGTGTTGTCCACAGAGCTCTCTGCTGACACCTGATGTCCGTATCAGGAACTGTCCATAGCAGGAGAAAATCCCCATAGCAAACCTATGCTGCTCTGGACAGTTCCTGACACAGACAGAGGTGTCAGCAGAGAGCACTGTGGACAAGACAAAAAAGATATTCAAAAAGTAAAGAATTTCCTCTGTAGCATACAGCTGCTAAAAAGTACTAAAAGTATTAAGATTTTTTTAATAGAAGTAATTTACAAATCTGTTTAACTATCTGGCACCAGTTCATTTAAAAAAAAAAGTTTTCCACCGGAGTACCCCTTTAACCCCTTAAGGACCCAGGACGTACTAGAACGTCCTGGCACCCTGGGCTTTAAGGACCCAGGACGTACTAGTACGTCCTGTTGTTTCTCCGGTCTCTGCCGTGCCCCGGGCAGAGATCGGAAGCGGATGCCTGCTGAAATGCTTCAGCAGGCATCCAGGGCAAACGCCAAGGGGGGCCATGTAGGCCCCACATGTCGGCGATCATTGCAAATCGCTAGGGAAATCGCCCCTGCGAACTGCGGCGATACCGGGCTGATCGGGTCTCTGGGACCCGACAGCCCGGTAATTTTGCATGATCCCGGTTGTCACAGACAGCCAGGACCATGCTAAAGTATAGGAGCGAGGTGGCAAACCGACCAATCGCAGGGGGGGGGGGCGGTTACTTCCTCCCGCCCTGCCCGGCCCCTGGATGTCCGGAGAGGACGAGAGGAAGACCGGAGGACGCGGCGGGGGACGGGGGAGGGCTGGGGCCCGGCCCCGGTACTTACCTCGTCCCTGAAGACCCGGATCCCGGCGATGAAGACGGCGGCGGCGGCGACAGGTGAGTTCCTCTTCAGCCGTGGTCGGGCCCTTTACAGCTATGCACGTCGCCGTAAAGCGACATGCATTGCTGTAATAAGACCCTGTATACTACAACTCAAAGCATGCCCAGACAGCCCTTGGTGTCTGGGCATGCTGGGAGTTGCAGTTTTGCAACATCTGGAGGTCCACAGTTTGGAGACCACTGTGCCCTTCCAGATGTTGCAAAACTACATATCCTCAGCATGCCCTTACTGTCCAGGCATGCTGGGAGTTGTAGTTCTGTAACATCTGGCCCTTCAGATGTTGCAGGACAACAACTTCCAGCATGCCTGGACAGTTTTGGCATACTGGGAGTTGTAGTTTTGCAACATCTGGAGGGCTACAGCTTGGACACCACTACACAGTGGTCCCCAAACTGTTCTCCTCCAGCTGTTGCATAACCACTACTCCCAATATGCCCTTCGGCTGTCTGGGCATGCTGGGAGTTGTGGTTTTGCAACAACTGGAGGCACACTAGTTGGAAAAGATTGTCTGTTTCCTAACTCAGTGTTTCCCAACCCGTGTGCCTCCAGCTGTTGCAAAACTATAACTACCAGCATGCACTGATAGACCGTGCATGCTGGGAGTTGTAGTTTTGCAACAGCTGGAGGTTCCCCCC
This sequence comes from Hyla sarda, assembly GCF_029499605.1. Classification (NCBI taxonomy): domain Eukaryota; kingdom Metazoa; phylum Chordata; class Amphibia; order Anura; family Hylidae; genus Hyla; species Hyla sarda. The sequence goes on from NC_079191.1 coordinate 119,766,340, forward strand.
CCCCCCCTGTGAATGTACAGGGTACATTTACATGGGCAGGGGGCTTACAGTGGGTATCAGGCTGCAAGTTTGCGATGCAGCAAATTTTGCGTGGCAGCTCAAACTCGCAGCGGGAAACTCGCTGTAATCCCCCGCCCGTGTGACTGTACCCCAAAAACACTACACTACACTAGCACAAAATAAAATAAAAAGTAAAAAACCCTACATATACACATACCCCTACATAGCCCCCCTCCCCAATAAAAATTAAAAGCGTCTGGTATGCCACTGTTTCCAAAATGGAGCCTCCAACTGTTGCAAAACAACAACTCCCAGTATTGCCGGACAGCTGTTGACTGTCCAAGCATGCTGGGAGTTTTGCAACAGCTGGAGGCACCCTGTTTGGGAATCACTGGCATAAAATACCCCTATGTCCACCCCTATGCAAATCCCTAATTCAGGCCTCAAATGTGCATGGCGCTCTCACTTTGGAGCCCTGTCGTATTTCAAGGCAACAGTTTAGGGCCACATATGGGGTATCGCCATACTCGGGAGAAATTGCCTAACAAATTTTGGTGGGCTTTTTCTCCTTTCACCCCTTATGAAAAGGTGAAATTGGGGTCTACACCAGCATGTTAGTGTAAAAAAATGAATTTTTTACACTAACATGCTGGTGTTGCCCTATACTTTTCATTTTGACAGGAGGTAAAAGGGGAAAAAAGCCCCCCAAAGTTTGTAATGCAATTTCTCCCGACTATGGAGATACCCCATATGTGGGCGCAAAGTGCTCTGGGGGTGCACAACAAGGCCCAGAAGGGAGAGTGCACCATGTACATTTGAGGTGATTTGCACAGGGGTGGCTGATTGTTACAGCGGTTTTGACAAACGCAAAAAAAAAAAAAACACATGTGACCCCATTTCAGAAACTACACCCCTCACGGAATGTAATGAGGGGTGCAGTGAGAATTTACACCCCACTGGTGTCTGACAGATCTTTGGAACAGTGGGCTGTGCAAATTAAAATTTTGTACAGCCCACTGTTCCAAAGATCTGACAGACACCAGTGGGGGGTAAATGCTCACTGTACCCCTTGTTACGTTCCTCAAGGGGTCTAGTTTCCAAAATGGTATGCAATGTGGGGGTTATTTTGCTGTCCTGGCACCATAGGGGCATGCCCCCCGAGCAAAATTTGCTCTCAAAAAGCCAAATATGACTCCTTCTCTTCTGAGCATTGTAGTTCGCCCGTAGTGCACTTCAGGTCAACTTATGGGGTACCTCCATACTCAGAAGAGATGAGGTTACAAATTTTGGGGGGTATTTTCTGCTATTAACCCTTGCAAAAATGTGAAATTTGGGGCGAAACACACATTTTAGTGATTTTTTTTTTTTTACATATGCAAAAGTCATGAAACTTTATTCCTTGTTACGTTACTCAAGGGGTCTTGTTTCCAAAATGGTATGCCATGTGTTTTTTTTTTGCTGTTCTGGCACCATAGGGGCTTCCTAAATGCAACATGCCCCCAAAAACCATTTCAGAAATATGTTCTCTCCAAAATCCCCTTGTCGCTCCTTCCCTTCTGAGCCCTCTACTGCGCCCGCCGAACACTTTACATAGACATATGAGCTATGTGCTTACTCGAGAGAAATTGGGCTACAAATATAAGTATACATTTTCTCCTTTTACCCCTTGTAAAAATTAAAAAATTGGGTCTACAAGAACAGGCGAGCGTAAAAAATGAAGATTGTGAATTTTCTCCTAGACTTTGCTGCTGTTCCTGTGAAACACCTAAAGGGTTAAAACGCTGACTGAATGTCATTTTGAATACTTTGGGGGGGTGCAGTTTTTATAATGGGGTCATTTGTGGAGTATTTCTAAGATGAAGACCCTTCAAATCCACTTCAAACCTGAACTGGTCCCTGAAAAATTGTGAGTTTGGAAATTTTGTGAAAAATTGGAAAATTGCTGCTGAACTTTGAAGCCCTCTGAGGTCTTCCAAAAGTAAAAACTCATCAATTTTATGATGCAAACATAAAGTAGACATATTGTATATGTGAATAAAAAAAAGTATTTGGAATATCCATTTTCCTTACAAGCAGAGAGCTTCAACGTTAGAAAAATGCAACATTTTCAAATTTTTCATCAAATTTGGGGATTTTTCACCAAGAAAGGATGCAAGTTACGACAAAATGTTACCACTATGTTAAAGTAGAATATGTCACGAAAAAACAATCTCGGAATCAGAATGATAACTAAAAGCATCCCAGAGTTATTAATGTTTAAAGTGACAGTGGTCAGATGTGCAAAAAATGGCCGGGTCCTAAGGTGTAAAATGGCTGGGTCCTTAAGGGGTTACTGGATCTGGCCCTGCAGGGGTTGATGCCTTTGTTATCTTTGCATTTTGAGAAGATCAAGATCAATATCCAATTTATAGGAAACATTACAGACCATAATAAAAGTATTTAAACTAATAAAGAATGTCAAGAAAATTGATTGAAGTAACACTTAAGAACATAATTACAATGATCAATTTGAATGGCATAAGATAGAGTGGAAAGGTTGAACATTATGGACACTTATTCCATTCTTTGAAAAATGACATTGATTATTTAGAGCATCTTGCTATGTACAGTCCAAGATGGCTTATATTTTGCATTAAAAATATGGTCATTGCGGAAGTTTTCTGTACTGAATATATCACTCCAAGGTACACCAAAACCTACACATCTGGAGGATATGCTCCACCAGAATATCCGCAAAAAAATAGCTTGCGCAAAGTTTAAAGTATAAACACAAAAAAGGGGTAAAATCTTTGATACATGTCCCCCAATGTGTGTGTGTATGTATGTGTGTATGTTCCAACATCATATCCAAATGGCTAAAGATATTAACATGAAACTTGGCAAACATGTTACTTATATGTCAACAACAAACATAGGATAGGTAATTTAACCCTTACTCACCCCCATTTACCAGGTTTGGGGTTTTTGTTTAAAGTTCCATACAAGTCAATGGGAAATATATGTTACTGCATAACTTCCAAACAGCTGGAGATATTTCGATAATACTTGGTCACATGTTACGTATATGTCCACTTAAATATAGGATAGTTAATTTAACCCTTAACTACTCCAATTTGTGAGGATAGGGTTTTTTGTTTAAACTAAAACTGTCAGCTTGCTCCCCCCGCACTAACCAGCAGTAATGGCTATTAGTCCGGGGGGCGCTGATCAGTTTAATGCCTACTGTGCCCGGATCCGCCTGACCATTCGGCCGATATCTTCATTTTTCCATATATGCAAATTAAGAACTAACTGGCACAGGTGAGGTAATTGGCACTCTGATGTCAGCGGCCGCCAGCCGCAGCGCCGCTCAGCTCATCAATATTCCTCCCCTCCCTCCTCCTTTCCCTCTTCATTAAAGAGCGGGGAGAAGAGGGAGAGGCGGAGGGAGGGGAGGAATATTGATGAGCTGGGTGGCGCTGCGGCCGGCGGCCGCTGACATCAGAGTGCCAGTTACCCCCCCCTGTGCCAGTTAGCACTAAAAACCGCTGGTTAGTGCGGGGGGGAGCAAGCTGACAGTTTTGCCTTAAAATCTCATGCAAATCAATTGGAAATGTATGTTCCCACATAACTTCTGTACGGCTGGAGATATTTCAATAATATCTGGTACACATATTACTTATATGTCAAATAAAAAAATATGATAGTTAACCCCTTAAGGACCAGGGGTCATAACTCAATTTTGCACCTAAAAATCCATATGATGGCTTATTTTTTGCACCACCAATTCTACTTTGTAATGACATCAGAAATTTTACCCAAACATCTACGGTGAAACAGAAAAATAAATCATTGTGAAAATAAATTTAAAAAAAAAACGCTGTTTTATAACTTTTGGGGGCTTCTGTTTCTACACAGTAAATTTTTCGGTAAAAATGGCACCTTCTCTTTATTCTGTAGGTCCATACGATTAAAAGGATACCCTACTTACATAGGTTTGATTTTGTCGTACTTCTGGAAAAAATCATAACTACATGCAGGGAAATGTATATGCTTAAAATTGTCATCTTCTGACCCCTATAACTTTTTTATTTTTCCGCGTATGGGGTGGTATGAAGGCAATTTTTTTGCGCCGTGATCTGAAGTTTTTTGTGGTAGCATATTTGTATTGATCGGACTTTTTGATAGCTTTTTATTCATTTTTTTCATGATATAAAAAGTGACCAAAAATACGCTATCTTGGACTTTGGATTTTTTGTGCGCGTACGTCATTGACCGTGCGGTTGAATTAATTATATATTTTTAGAAATTGGACATTTCCGCAAGTGGCGATACCACATATGTTTATTTTTATTTACACAGTTTATTTTTTTTTATTTATGGGAAAAGGGGGTGATTCAAACTTTTATTAGGGGAGGGGTTAAATGATCTTTATTCACTTTTTTTTTTCTTTTTTTATTGCAGTGTAATAGCTCCCATAGGGGGCTATAACACTGTGCACACTGATCTTTTTACATTGTTCAATGGTTTCTCATAGGAAACCAGTGATCGATGATTCTGCCGCTTGACTGCTCATGCCTGGATCTCAGGCACTGAGCAGTCATTGGGCGATCGGACAGCGAGGAGGCAGGTAGGGACCCTCCAGCTGTCCTGTAAGTTGTTCGGGATGCCGCAATTTCACCGTGGCCATCCTGAACAGCCCCCTGAGCTAACCGGCACTGTTTTACTTTCACTTTAGATGTGGCGTTCAACTTTGAACGCCACGTCTAAAGGGTTAATAGCGCGTGGCACTGATCGCGGTTAGCCATGGGTCCCGGCCGTTGTTAGAGGCTGGGCCCGACCACGCTGTGGCCCCGCGTTATAGAACGGGAGCAGACTTAGGACGTACCAGTACATCCTTGGCCCTTAACAGGCTAAATTAACCCTTACCTACACCCTTATATAACAGATGGGTTTTTGTTTTAAGTCCCATGCAAGTATATGGGACTTCCAGAACCTTACTTCCCAATCTCCGCTCTGCATCTCTTGGTCAAAGTGACAATCCGGCTTGCAAGCCAAACCCCATCTCACAAAGACATGCCCACATTTTAAGCCTCGCCCCTTTTATTATCTACCCTTTTTGTGCATCGGTCTGGCTTGCAAATCACGCCCAGTGCCACTAAGCCATGTCCCCTTCTATTTTCAGCTTACAATATCTACATCACAAATCAGTCCCACCTGAGGACAGGATATGAAGATGGGACATAAGGACATGATATGAGGTCAGGATATGAGGTCGGGATATGAGGACGGATATGAGGACGGGATATGAGGACGGGATATGAGGTCAGTATATGAAGACGGATGTGAGGACGACTATGACGACGGAATATGAGGACAGGATAGGAGGTCGGGATAGGAGATCGAGATAGGAAGATGGGATATATGGTCGGGATATGAGGATGGGATATGAGGTCAGGATATGAGGTCAGGATAGGAGGTCGAGATATGAGGACGGGATATGAGGACAGGATATGAGGACAGGATATGGGGTGTGGCTTGCAAGTCGGACTGCCACATTCACCAAGAGATGCAGAGCGGAGCTTGTAAGGTAACATAAGTCCCATGTATTTGCATAGGACTTGAAACAAAAACGCATCTTTTATATAAGGGTGTAGGTAAGGGTTAATTTAACTATCATATCCTTTTATATGACATATAAGTAATATGTGTACCAGGTATTATTGAAATATCTCCAGCCGTACGGAAGTTATGTGGGAACATATATTTCCCATTGATTTGCATGGGACTTTAACCCTTTAAAGACGCAGGACGTATATTTACGTAGTGCGCCGGCTCCCGCGATATGAAGCGGGATCGCGCGGCGATCCCGCATCATATCGCGTCGGTCCCGGCGCTCATCAACGGCTGGGACCCGCGGCTAATACCACACATCGTCGATCGCGGCGATGTGTGGTATTAACCCTTTAGAAGCGCCGGTCAAAGCTGACCGCCGCTTCTAAAGTGAAAGTGAAAGTGACCCGGCTGCTCAGTTGGGCTGTTCGGGACCGGACAGATTGCAGGACACCGGGAGGGCCCTTACCTGCCTCCTCGGTGTCCGATCGGCAAATGACTGCTCCGTGCCTGAGATCCAGGCAGGAGCACTCAAGCGCCGATAACACTGATCACAGGCGTGTTAATACACGCCTGTGATTTGTGTAAAAGATCAGTGTGTGCAGTGTTATAGGTCCCTATGGGACCTATAACACTGCAAAAAAAAAGTTAAAAAAAAGTGTTAATAAAGGTCATTTAACCCCTTCCCTAATAAAAGTTTGAATCACCCCCCTTTTCCCATAAAAAAAATAAAACAGTGTAAAAAAAAAAATAAATAAACATATGTGGTATCGCCGCGTGTGTAAATGTCCAAACTATAAAAATATATCATTAATTAAACCGCACGGTCAATGGCGTACGCGCAAAAAAATTCCAAAATCAAAAAAAGCGCATTTTTGGTCACTTTTTATACCATTAAAAAATGAATAAAAAGTGATCAAAAAGTCCGATCAAAACAAAAATCATACTGATAAAAACTTCAGATCACGGCGCAAAAAATGAGTCCCCATACCGCCCTGTACGTGGAAAAATAAAAAAGTTATAGGGGTCAGAAGATAACATTTTTAAACGTATAAATTTTCCTGCATGTAGTTATGATTTTTTACAGAAGTGCGACAAAATCAAACCTATATAAGTAGGGTATCATTTTACAGAATAATGATAAGGTGTAATTTTTACCGAAATATGCACTGCGTAGAAACGGAAGCCCCCAAAAGTTACAAAATGGCGTTTTTTCTTCGATTTTGTCGCACAATGATTTTTTTTCCATTTCGCCGTGCATTTTTGGGTAAAATGACTAATGTCACTGCAAAGTAGAATTGGTGACGCAAAAAATAAGCCATAATATGGATTTTTAGGTGGAAAATTGAAAGGGTTATGATTTTTAAAAGGTAAGGAGGAAAAAACGAAAGTGCAAAAACTGAAAAACCATGAGTCCTTAAGGGGTTAAACAAAAACCCAGACCCTCACAAATGGGGGTAGTTAAGGGTTAAATAAACTATCCTATATTTTAAGTGGACATATAAGTAACATGTGACCAAGTATTACCGAAATATCTCCAGCCGCTTGGAAGTTATGCAGTAACATATATTTCCCATAGACTTGTATGGAATTTTAACCCCTTAAGGACCCGGGGTTTTCCGTTTTTGCACTTTTGTTTTTTCCTCCTTACCTTTAAAAAATCATAACACTTTCAATTTTGCACTTAAAAATCCATGTGATAGCTTATATTTTGTGCTACCAATTCTACTTTGTAATGACATCAGTAATTTTACCCAAACATTTACGGCGAAACGGAAAGAAAAATAATTGTGCGACAAAATTGAAGAAAAAACGCAATTTTTTTACTTTTGGGGGCTTCTGTTTCTACGCAGTACACTTTTCGGTAAAACTGACATGTTATCTTTATTCTGTAGGCCCATACAATTAAAATGATACCCTACTTATATAGGTTTGATTTTGTCGTACTTCTGAAAAAAATCATAACTACATGCAGGAAAAATTATACGTTTAAAATTGTCATCTTCTGACCCCTATAACTTTTTTTTTTCCACATATGGGGCGGTATGAGGGCTCATTTTTTGCACCGTGATCTGAAGTTTTTAGCGATATCATTTTTGTATTGATCAGACTTATTTTGTATTGATCAGAACTTTTTAGATAAAAAGTGACCAAAATTGTGCTATTTTGGAATTTTTTTGCATGTACGCCATTGACCATGCGGTTAAATTAATAATATATTTTTATAATTTGGACATGTCCGCACGCGGCGATACCACATATGTTAAATTGTATTGTTATTTACACAGTTTTTTTTTTTTTAAATGGGAAACGGGGGGTGATTCAAACTTTTATTAGGGAAGGGGCTAAATGATCTTTATTAACTTTTTTTTTACCTTTTTTTTTGCAGTGTTATAGCTCCCATAGGGACCTTTAACACTGCACACACTGATCTATTACATTGATCAATGGTTTCTCATAGGAAACCATTGATTGATGATACTGCCGCTTGACTGTTCATGCCTGGATCTCAGGCACTGGGCAGTCATTCGGCGTTCGGACACCAGGAGGCAGGAAAGGGGACCCTCCTCGTGTCCTACAGCTTTTCAGGATGCCGCGATTTCACCGAGGCGATCCCGAACAGCCCACTGAGCTAACCGGCATTAGTTTAGTTTCACTTTAGTGAAAGTTTAAAGTTGCAGTCATCAACTTTGAACTTTCACTAAAGTGAAACTAATAAGTCCAAAGGGTTAATAGCGCACGGCACTGCGATCAGTGCAGCGCGCTATTAGCCACGGGCCCCACGTTATAGAACGGGAGCGGACTCATGACGTACGGGTACGTTATGGGTCCTTAAGAGGTTAAACAAAAACCCCGACCCTGGAAAATGGGGGTGAGTAAGGGTTAAATCACCTATCCAATGTTTGTTGTTGACATATAAGTAACATGTGTGCCACGTTTCATGTTAATATCTTTAGCCGTTTGGACGTGATGCTGGAACATACATACATACACACACACACAAACACATATACACACACATGCACACATTAGGGGACAGGTATCATTATTTGTGTATGGTAGAATAAGTTTACCCCTTTTGCCGAATTCTAAATTATGTGCAGATTCGCTAAATTTATCAATCATACTCAAATTAGAAAAAGACAAGTGGCACCAATACCTTCTCCACGCAGCTCAATGAGATGGATAATGGTACGACTCAGGCAGGAACCAGATATGCCAGGTGTGGTGGTGCTAGGACAAATATGCAGCATTCAGTATAGTAACAATAAAAGACAAAAACACGTGTCCTGCACTCACTGCTTCAGCTCTGGTTACATGGCTCCCATCTCGGGCTGCTCCTCCGGATCAGGGGGTAAAGGTGGCGGCGTGGGGCGCTCAGAGGCAAATTTATCAATCAAGCACAATGAGTTTCATATATTGCGGGCAAAAATAGTAATCTCCTCATAACGCCACTCTTGAAAAATGAAATCGATGATTTAGAGCATCTTGCTACGTGCAATCCAAGATGGCTTATATTTGCGTAAAAAATATGGTCATTGCGCAAGATTTCTGCGGGTAAATGAAATGTACGCAGTTAATAAATTTGTGCGTACTAAAAATGTCACTCCAAGGCACACCGAAACAAAAAGACCAAGGAAATGCTCCACCAGAATGTACCCGAAAAAAAAACAGCTTGCGCACAATTTTGAGCAAAAATTTTAAAACAAAACAGGGGTAAAATCTTTGATACATGTCCCTCATTGAGTTTTATAAATATACATATATGCATGCTATAGTCATATTTTTCTGTGGCACCGTTTTGGGATTTGAGCAAAACTGTTCTGGCATTGTGTATTTTTTATGGTGTTCATTAAAAGAATGTTTTTTCACTTGTATTTTTGTTTGAAAAGGGAATGTACAGTATATACTGTGTATAGTTCCATTGTAAATGACAGTACATCGAATAATTAAAGGGATTATCAATCTTAAAAAAAAGTAATCCCTTTCCCTGCTCCCATAGAGTACTTCGGGGTGACGATGTGAACATTGTACGTTTTGCTCATTTTACTTTCCTAGGGGGGTGTCTCTGACCAGAATCCTTTGCTAGCAGCAGGGGTTCAGATTCCGAACCACCCTCCCCCCTTCCCCTCCAGGCTTGGTGCCCTAAGGCAACAAACACCAACAAACCCTTTCCCAATGGAAAATGCGTGCCATAGTTCCCACAGTGCCTGTACAAGTGATACAAGTTAATAAGTTAGCAGGGATTTTGTCACCTGTACAGAAAGTATTCCCCTATGCATCTCTATTTATCTTTTTTTGCACACTTGTATCACTTTTTTCAAATCTGCAATGAAAAACAGGCACTGTGTGAACTATGGCACGTATTTTCCATTGGGAAAGTAAAATGAGCAAAGCGTACAATGTTCACATCGTCACCCAAAGTACTGTATGGGAGCAGGGATTGGGGATACATTTTTTTAAGATTGATAATCCCTTAAATTATTCGATGTACTAACATTTACAATGGAACTATACACAGTATATACTGTACATTCCCTTTTCAAACTAAAATACATGTAAAATAACATTCTGTTAATGAACACCATAAAAAATACACAATGCCAGAACAGTTTTGTTGGAATCCCAAAATGGTGACGATAGCATGCATATATCTATATATAAAACTCAATGAGGGACATGTATCAAAGATTTGACCCCTGTTTTGTATAAAAAATTTTGCTAAAAATTTTGCGCAAGCTGTTTTTTCCGCGTACATTCTGGTGGAGCATTTCCTTGGTCTTTTTGTTTCGGTGTACCCTGGAGTGACATTTTTAGTACGCAGAAATTTTTCAACTGCGTACATTTCATTTACCCGCAGAAATCTTGCGCAATGACCATATTTTTTACGCAAATATAAGCCATCTTGGACTGCACGTAGCAAGATGCTCTAAATCATCGATTTCATTTTTCAAACAGTAGAGGTATAAGGAGATTACTATATTTGCCGCAATATATGAAACTCATTGTGCTTGATTGATAAATTTAGCGCATCTGCACATAATTTAGAATTGGGTCAAAGGGGTAAACTTATTCTACTATACACAAATAATGATACCTGTCCGCCAATGTGTGTATGTGTGTATGTTCCAGCATCACGTCCAAACGGCTATTTCTGCAATATCACAGATAGCCACAAGATGGCGGAAGTGGCCGTTAATTCAGACTGTGCTGCTATAGCATTCCCTGCAGTATAAGTTGCAAGAATAATAGTTTAATAAATAAGCTGCAAGCCAGATACTGTTGAAAGCAGAATACTGTAATGCCTGTAATGTCTGTAATGACTTATAGTAGAAAGTATAATAGCTTGTTATTCTGTGACCTTAAAGGGGTAGTCCAGTGCTGAAAAAGTTATCCCCTATCCTAAGGACAGGGGATAAGTTTCAGATCCCGGGGGTCCAACCCCTGGTGCCCCCATGATCTCCTGTACGGGCCCCGGCTTGCTGGCCAGATAGCGCGTGTCGACCACCGCACGAAGCGGTGGCCGACACGCCCCCTCAATACATCGCTATGGCAGAGCCGGAGATTGCCGAAGGCAGCGCTCAGGCTCTGCCATAGAGTTGTATTGAGGGGCGTGTCAGCCGCCGCTTCGTGCAGTGGTCAAAATGTCCCCTTCCCGCGGGCTGCCGGGGCCCTGTACAGGAGATCGCTGGGGCCCCAGCAGTCGGACCCCTGCGATCTGAAACTTATTCCCTATCCTTAGGATTGGGATAAGTTTTTCAGTACTGAGTATCTCCTTTAAGGCAGGGAGGTGGAAATAGGCAGCAGATATTTAGGGTAGGAATAGTAGGAGAGTTCGAAGGAAAATGTGTCCTGCTTTAGATCGGCAGATCCTATAGACTACTATGAGTTCTGCCCACAGAACAAAGGTTGGATTGTAACCTGTCCCAACTTGTTTTTCCAAGAAATAAGTAGTGTCATATGTGTCTTAGGCCTCCTTTACATATATGTGTCGTCAGTTTTTATTTTATCCCTCCGGCGTTGCAGAAAATGCACCAGAGAGAAAATGAAGCATGAGCTGATCCCGTTCATTTGAATGGGACAGTTGACAATCATCCGGCATCTCAGTTTAGACACCAAATGATTGGACTCGCTGGACTGGCACAGACTTGCTGAGTTCCCCCATCCGGCAATCACATACAATGGATGCCGGATGATGCACAACTGATGCTCTTCTGGCATCAGTTGTGGCAATTTTCATCGGAGCAACCACCGCATATATGTAGCTCCAGCCTTAAGCTAGATTTTACATATATTGATTGTGTCAGGCTTAGTTTTTTTTCCTAAACTGATCACAACTGAAAATTGGAAAAGAAGGGGATTGAATTGCAAACATGGTACCGATGAAAACTTCAGATCATGTTGCAAAAGATGAGCCCTCATACAGCCCCATATACGGAATGAACAAAGTGCTGTAGGTTTTTGAAGAGGAGAATTAAAAAAAAAAATTTTAATCAGTGCTTTATTTTGGGAAGGCCCCATGTGAGTTATTACATGTATCTGCATTGTAATCTGTTATACAGTCTGCAGAGCCTACATATAGCTGGGTTATAGCCGGGGTAACCACCATATGTTCACTGTGTGGGGGGGACATTGGTCTGTGTATAGTGGTTTTATTCAGTATCAGTCTGATGGTATTATCCCATCACTATGTGGGGGTAATGTGTAGTCAGTGTGCAGCAGTATTATTTGTCACTGTTTAGTGGTGATACTGATCTGTGTAAAGTGGTTTTATTCAGTATCTGTATGGTGGTAGTATCCCATGACTATATGGTGTTAGTGGTCATGGTATGGCAGTATTTTTTTGTCCTTTGTATAGAGGTGTTATTGGTGATACTGATCTGTGTATAGTAGTTTTGTTCAGTATGGTGGCATTATCCCATCACTATATGGTGGTAATGGTGGTGGTCAAGGTGTGATGGAAGTAATTGTCCCTTGTATAGTGGTGATATTGGTCTAGGTATAGTCATCATTATTAAGGATGATGGTATTAGTCACTGCAATAGTAATATGTTATCTGGGTGTAGTGGTATAGTTTTGTGTTGCGTGCTTCTCTGGTGAGTGGTGATGTATGTACACTGTATACCATTCTCTGCCGGAGCGATGCACTATATTTTTCCTTGCCCCAGGTGCTTCCAACCCATGCTACATCAGTGATGGGGGGGGGGGGGGGGGCTACAAAATGCACTTTTGCCTGCGTGTACAAAAATCCTTGTACAAGCCCCGTTGACAGCACATCTTAATAGGCTCTTACAGGGCCGGCATTAGGGCATGGCAAACTGGGCAATTGCCCAGGGACCCCGTCCTCCAGAGGGCCCCCTGCAGCTGCTAGAGTGTTTGTAGCTAGGGGAAGCAGTGTAGCCTTATAACCAGCAGCATCCAGGATTGAGCCTTGCTGCAGAGTTTACTTACATAGTGCTGTCAGTGAAAGGCTCCTTTAACACCCCCCCCCTCCCCTCCTTCCCCCATCTCCTCTATCTCCTCTTCCTCCTGCTGTTGCTGTCGCACAGTTTAGCTGCCTATTGGCTGGCGATCTGGGAGGTAGTCTGCAGGCACCAGGAGGCAGGAAAGTCTAACAGCTCCTGAAGTATTTAATTCACCCAGCCATCTTTCAACAAAAGTAAGTAGATGTAATGTGTGTCAGGAATCGGCAGGCTGGAGGTGGATCCTCTGTGTCAGAGAGGGATTGGCGTGGACCGTGCCAGCGGACCGGTTCTAAGTTGCTACTGGTATTCACCAGAGCCCGCCGCAAAGCGGGATGGTCTTGCAGCGGCGGTAGACACCAGGTCGTATCCACCGGCAACGGCTCAACCTCTCTGACTGCTGGGAATGGCGCGGTACAAGGGATTAGGCAAGAGCAAGGTCGGACGTAGCAGAAGGTCAGGGCAGGCAGCAAGGATCGTAGTCAGGGGCAACGGCAAGAGGTCTGGAACACTGGCTTGGGACATACAAGGAACGCTTTCACTGGCACAATGGCAACAAGATCCGGCAAGGAAGGGAAGGGGAAGTGAGGTTATATAGGGAAGTGCACAGGTGAACACACTAATTAGAACCAGGCGCCAATCAGTGGCGCACCGGCCCTTTAAATCGCAGAGAGCCGGCGCGCGCGCGCCCTTGGGAGCGGGGCCGCGCGCGCCGGGACAGAACAGACGGGGAACGAGTCTGGTAAGCGGACCGGGATGAGAATCGCGAGCGGGCGCGTCCCGCATCGCGGATCGCATCCCGGCTAGGGACATTATTGCAGCGCTCCCGGTCAGCGGGTCTGACCGGGGCGCTGCAAACAGGAAAACGCTGCGAGCGCTCCGGGGAGGAGCAGGGACCCGGAGCGCTCGGCGTAACAGTACCCCCCCCCCCCCTTGGGTCTCCCCATCTTTTTGGAACCGGAAAATTTGTGAATGAGGTCCTTGTCGAGAATGTTATCCTCGGGTTCCCATGACCTCTCCTCAGGGCCACAATTCTCCCAATCTACAAGAATTTTTTTTTTTACCTCTGATCGTCTTAGACGCGAGAATTTATTTAACCGAGAAGACATCTGAGGACCCGGAGACAGGAGTAGGAGCGACAACCTTGGGAGAGAAGCGGTTAAGGATAAGCGGTTTAAGGACAGAAACATGAAAAGCGTTAGGAATACGGAGAGAAGGGGGAAGAAGGAGTTTGTAGGAGACAGGATTGATTTGGCACTTGATTTTAAAGGGTCCAAGATAACGTGGTCCCAGTTTATAACTGGGGACACGGAAGCGGATATACTTGGCGGAGAGCCACACTTTGTCTCCGGGAACAAAGACAGGAGGAGTTCTTTTTTTGTCGGCATGCTTCTTCATCCGGGATGAGGCCTGTATGAGGGATTTTTGAGTCTCTTTCCAGATGGTGGAGAAGTCCCGGGTAACCTCATCAACAGCGGGCAAACCAAAAGGCGTGGGAGTGGGGAGGGGGGGAAGAGGGTGATGGCCGTACACCACAAAGAACGGGGATTTAGTGGAGGATTCAGAGATTTTGAAATTGTACGAGAATTCAGCCCAGGGTAGAAGATTGGCCCAATCATCCTGGCGGGAGAAAACAAAATGTCGCAAATAGTCACCAAGAACCTGATTAACTCGCTCTACTTGCCCATTGGATTGGGGATGATAGGAAGACGAGAAATTTAATTTGATTTTAAGTTGATTACAGAGAGCCCTCCAGAATTTCAACACAAATTGAACGCATCTATCCGAGACGATATGCGTGGGAAGCCCGTGAAGGCGAAAAATGTGCACAAAAAATTGTTTCGTCAACTGTGGCGCAGAAGGAAGACCTGGAAGTGGAATAAAATGTGCCATCTTGGAGAAACGATCAACAACCACCCAAATGACTGTGTTGCCATGGGATAAAGGCCGGTCCGTTATAAAGTCCATGGCAATCTGAGACCATGGTAGCTCAGGAACAGGCAGAGGATGAAGGAGGCCGGCAGGCTTCTGGTGAGGAGTCTTGTCCTGGGCACAGACTGTACAAGCCCGAACAAAGTCAGCAACATCTGCTTCCAGGGTAGACCACCAATAAAATCGAGAGATGAGCTGGATGGACTTTTTGACGCCAGCATGGCCGGCGAGGTGCGAGGAGTGTTCCCACCTGAGGATCTTGAGGCGCTGGCGTGGAGGGACGAAAGTCTTTCCAGGAGGTGTTTGTCTGAGTGAAGCAGGGGAAGAGGAGATCAGACACTCAGGAGGAACAATGTGTTGCAGGGGGCTTCCATTTCGGAGGCATCAGAGGAACGAGAGAGGGCGTCAGCCCTGATGTTCTTGTCAGCAGGGCGAAAATGAATCTCAAAGTTAAAACGGGCAAAAAACAATGACCACCTAGCCTGGCGTGGGTTCAGCCGTTGGGCAGACTGAAGATAAGAGAGATTCTTGTGATCTGTGTATATGATAATTGGGTATTTAGAGCCCTCCAGCAAGTGCCTCCATTCCTCGAGGGCTAGTTTTATGGCCAGCAGTTCTCGATCACCAATGGAGTAATTTTTCTCCGCCGGAGAGAAGGTCCTAGAAAAGAAACCACAAGTAATGTTATGTCCAGAAGAGTTTTTTTGTAGGAGTACAGCTCCGGCTCCCACCGAGGAGGCATCTACCTCCAGTGAGAAGGGTTTAGATGGATCAGGTCTGGAGAGTACGGGAGCAGAAGAAAAGGCAGTTTTGAGACGGTTGAATGCCTCGTCCGCTTGGGGAGGCCAAGACTTAGGGTTGGCGTTTTTCTTGGTTAGGGCCACAATTGGGGCCACAATGGTGGAAAAATGTGGAATAAATTGTCGGTAGTAATTGGCAAACCCCAAGAAGCGTTGGATAACTCGGAGTCCGGAGGGGCGTGGCCAATCTAACACGGCTGACATTTTGTCTGGGTCCATTTGAAGTCCCTGGCCGGAGACTAAATATCCTAGGAAGGGAAGAGATTGGCATTCAAAGAGACATTTCTCCATCTTGGCATATAATTGATTGTCACGGAGTCTCTGGAGCACCAGGCGGACATGACGGCGGTGTTCTTCGAGGTTAGAAGAGAAAATCAAAATGTCGTCCAAGTAAACCACAACACAGGTATATAGCAGATCACGAAAAATTTCATTTACAAAGTCCTGGAAGACAGCAGGGGCGTTGCAGAGCCCAAAGGGCATAACCAGATATTCAAAGTGTCCGTCTCTGGTATTAAATGCGGTCTTCCACTCATCCCCTTCCCTGATGCGGATGAGATTATATGCACCTCTTAAATCCAATTTGGTGAAGATGTTAGCGCCACGTAGGCGGTCAAAGAGTTCCGAGATAAGAGGCAGGGGATAGCGGTTTTTTATAGTGATCTTATTAAGACCGCTGTAATCAATGCATGGCTGTAAGGAACCGTCTTTTTTGGAGACAAAGAAGAACCCTGCTCCGGCAGGGGAGGAAGACTTGCGGATGAATCCCCTTTTTAAATTTTCTTGGATGTAATCCGACATGGCTTGTGTTTCAGGAGCAGACAGAGGATAGATCCTGCCCCGGGGTGGAGTAGTACCGGGAAGGAGATCAATAGGGCAGTCATACGGCCTGTGAGGAGGCAAAGTCTCTGCTTGTTTTTTGCAAAAAAAACATCGGCATAGTCCAAATAGGCCTTGGGGAGACCTGGTATAGGAGGAGCCATAGGGGTTTGACTGGCAGGACTGGGAGCAGACGTAAGGCATTTTTTGTGGCAAGAAGCACCCCAGTTCTTGATTTCCCCGGTGGTCCAGTCAAGGGTAGGGGAATGGCGTTGGAGCCAAGGCAGTCCGAGAAGAATTTCAGAAGTGCAGTTAGAGAGGACCAGAAATTCAAGTTTTTCGTGATGAGGTCCAATGCACATTAACAGGGGTTCTGTGCGGTAACACACAGTACAGTCCAATCTTTCACCATTAACTGAAGCGATGTAGAGAGGTCTGGCGAGACTGGTCACTGGAATGTTGAACCTGTTAACGAAAGAGGACAAAATAAAATTTCCCGCAGATCCAGAATCCAAGAAGGCCACAGCTGAGAAGGAGGAGTTAGAAGAAGAAATCCGCACAGGCACAGTAAGACGTGGAGAAGCAGAGTTCACACCTAGAGCTGTCTCACCTTTGTGCGGGATCGGAGTGCGTCTTTCCTGACGGGGAGGACGGATAGGACAATCCTTCAGGAAGTGTTCGGTACTGGCACAGTACAGGCATAGGTTCTCATTGCGGCGGCGTGTCCTCTCTTGTGGTGTCAGGCGAGACCGGTCTACTTGCATAGCCTCCACGGCGGAAGGCACAGGAACAGATTGCAGCAGACCAGAGAAGAGAGGAGCCGGGGAGAGAAACCGCCTAGTGCGAACAAAGTCCATATCCTGACGTGGCATCTTTCGGAAAAGCGCATGTCAATGCGGGTGGCCAAATGAATAAGTTCATGCAGGTTGGCAGGGATTTCTCGTGCGGCCAGCCCATCTTTGATGTTACTGGATAGGCCTTTTTTGAAGGTCACGCAGAGGGCCTCGTTATTCCAAGATAATTCGGAGGCGAGGGTACGAAATTGGATGGCGTACTCGCCTACTGAAGAATTACCCTGGACCAAGTTCAGCAGGGCAGTCTCGGCAGAAGAAGCTCGGGCTGGTTCCTCGAAGACGCTTCAAATCTCAGCGAAGAAGGACTGTACGGAGGCAGTGACAGGATCATTGCGGTCCCAGAGCGGTGTGGCCCATGACAGGGCCTTCCCAGACAGGAGACTAACCACGAAAGCCACCTTCGACCGTTCAGTTGGAAATTGGTCCGACATCATCTCCAAATGCAGGGACCATTGCAAGAGAAAACCACGGCAAAGTCTAGAGTCCCCATCGAACTTGTCCGGCAAAGATAAACGGAGGCTGGATGCGGCCACTCGCTGCGGAGGAGGTGCAGGAGCTGGCGGAGGAGATGGTTGCTGAAGCTGTGGTAGAAGCTGCTGTAGCATAACAGTCAGTTGAGACAGCTGTTGGCCTTGTTGCGACTGCTGGGCGACCACCGTGGTAAGGTCAGCGACAACTGGCAGTGGGACCTCAGCGGGATCCATGGCCGGATCTACTGTCAGGATTCGGCAGGCTGGAGGTGGATCCTCTGTGTCAGAGAGGGATTGGCGTGGACCGTGCCGGCAGACCGGTTCTAAGTTGCTACTGGTATTCACCAGAGCCCGCCGCAAAGCGGGATGGTCTTGCAGCGGCGGTAGCAACCAGGTCGTATCCACCGGCAATGGCTCAACCTCTCTGACTGCTGAGATAGGCGCGGTACAAGGGATTAGGCAAGAGCAAGGTCGGACGTAGCAGAAGGTCAGGGCAGGCAGCAAGGATCGTAGTCAGGGGCAACGGCAAGAGGTCTGGAACACTGGCTTGGGACATACAAGGAACGCTTTCACTGGCACAATGGCAACAAGATCCGGCAAGGAAGTGAAGGGGAAGTGAGGTTATATAGGGAAGTGCACAGGTCCTAGGGAGCGTGGCCGCGCGCGCCCGGACAGGACAGACAGGGAACGAGTCTGGTAAGCGGACCGGGATGCGAATTGCGAGCAGGCACGTCCCGCATGGCGGATCGCATCCTGGCTAGGGACATTATCGCAGCGCTCCCGGTCAGCGGGTCTGACCGGGGCGCTGCGAACAGGAAAACGCTGCGAGCGCTCCGGGGAGGAGCGGGGACCCGGAGCGCTCGGCGTAACAATGTGTAGATGTACATCTGTGAGGTAAACACTTCATCTGTTACATATATTTGTGTATAGTGTCCTGTATGTGTGAGTAATCCATGTATGGATATACGTGTGTTGCATGTATGGATATACATGTGTTGTATGTATGTATGCTTGTGTATATGTATAGTTTTTTTTTATATATGTGATATACTGTGGTGCATGTGTCACTAGGCCTACCTAATGCCCAACCCTAGTGCAGCAAATATCGCAGCGATGGCAAAATCTCATGGTGCTAACATTTGACACATATATATATATATATATATATATATATATATATATATATATATATATACATTCATATATCTTTATCAGTGTTTCCAAACCATGGTGCCTCCAGCTGTATAAGCTGTTCGGGCATGTTGGGATTTGTAGTTTTGCAATAGCTGGGGGCATCCTGATTGGGAAACACTTATTTATGCATGTGTTTGCACATATCAATGTTTCACAACCAGGGTGCCTCCATCTGTTGGAATACTACAAATCCCAGCATGCTGAGAGTTGTAGTTTTGCAACAGCTGGATACACTCTGGTTGGGAAATATATATATATTTTTTTCTTTCCTTTGATATATAGACACACACACAGTAGTGTATTTCAGGGGGTGTAATCCAAACCTCTCTCGACATGTCCAACCATCTGGCGTCAAAATTAAGACGCTGAATGATTGTTAACTGTCCCATTCAAATGAATGGGATCAGTTGTAGCATCATACGCTTGAAATATGTGAACCCGGCCTCATTTGGTCTGCAGGGTGCTAGTGTATTGCTGGTATCTAACACTTCATGTTACTGTATGTGAGAATATTGGGCTATGCATCATAGTTTTTATTTAGTTACAATACAGCGGTATTGTGTGTGTCTAAAAAAAATATTGTGTGTCTACAGGGACATATGCTTTGTGGCACGTGCTCCTGATCTTTTAACCCTTTCAGGACTCAGCATTTTTCAATTTTTCCTTACCTTCTAAAAATCATAACACTTTCAGTTTTCCACCTACAGACCCATACGAGGGCTTGTTTTATGCACTACCAATATTGCTTTGTAATGACATTAGTCATTTCACCTCAAAGTCTATGAAGAAACCAAAAAATTGATATATTTGGGGGGGAAAAAAATGGAAAAAAAAACGCCGGGAAGGAGTGCACCAAGGTGTGCATGCCTGAGATAGAACTCGCGTCTACTAAGGCACAGATGGGTTATGTTACCTCACATGTAGTCAATTAACATATCAGAAGCTATGAAAGCCGTTACATCAGGTCAAAAAAATTTGGAAAGCTATTTATAAACACAGGCAACTCGGTGTATGTAAACTTCTGGAATTTTGATCTATTGAATTATAATTGAAATGATTTACAACACTTGTGGGAACAATCACTTGCACAAACTAGATATACTGAATAACAGGATGAGTTTATATTAAAGGGGTACTCCCGTGGAAAACTTTTTTTTTTTTTAAATCAACTGGTGCCAGAAAGTTAAACAGATTTGTAAATTACTTCTATTAAAAAATCTTAATCCTTCCAGTACTTATTAGCAGCTGAATACTACAGAGGATATGGTTTTCTTTTTGGAACGCAGAGCTCTCTGCTGACATCACGAGCACAGTGCTCTCTGCTGACATCTCTGTCCATTTTAAAAACTGTCCAGAGTAGGAGAAATTCCCTATAGCAAACATATGCTGCTCTGGACAGTTCCCAAAATGGACAGAGATGTCAGCAGAGAGCACTGTGGTCATGAGGTCAGCAGAGAGCTCTGTGTTCCAAAAAGAAAACCATTTCCTCTGTAGTATTCAGCAGCTAATAAGTACTGGAAGGATTAAGATTTTTTAATAGAAGTCATTTACAGATCTGTTTAACTTTCTGGCACCTGTTGATTTAAAAAAAAAAAAAAAAAGGTTTTCCACGGTGGTACCCCTTTAATTCAACCTATGTGTATGGAAACATTTGACGTCAACTGTACCATTGTATTGGTTTCCAATGTATACTATCAACTGCGATGACAAAATTGTGTGGTATTATTTCTTTTTTCTTTTTTTCTGGTATGGTCTACAGAGCTCACCTTTTACAAATTTTCCCAGTCTTTGTATTTTCTTTTTTTCAGCCGGTGTTACTCACATAATTATTACTGCCTGCAGGCCAAGTATTAATGTAAGAACTGGTAGTAAAATTTACTAAGAATATGAGAGTTACTTCTATTGCTGGATTTAGGCTATGTTCACACTTTATTATTGCCTTTTATCTGAAGTTTACATTGGAAGGATTTCCAGATGTATACTTCCGACAGAAAACATAGAGTAGCCCCTAGGTCTAGGACATCACAGTAGAACAAGGGGGGAAAAACAATGCTTTAGGCCAGTGGTCTTCAACCTGTGGACCTCCAGATGTTGCAAAACTACAACTACCAGCATGCCCGGACAGCAAACGGCTGTCCGGGCATGCTGGGAGTTGTAGTTTTGCAACATCTGGCGGTCCGCAGGTTGGAGACCACTGCTTTAGACAATACATTCTTCTACTGTATTCCTCTGCATGTTATAGTTGACTCTGCTATTTCATACAGTAAAAAAAAGTTATGCCAGTGCATACCAGCCTAGTCTATAAAAAATGTAAACAATTTTGGCATATACTATACGGAGCCCTATAATTACATTTGGCACAGGGGTTCCTTTGTGTAGCTCACAAGTGAATTGTTAATAAAGTCCGATTTACCATATACACTGTGCATCATACCATGTAATCTTCAGTTCTACCACTAGATGGCAGTCTAACTATTCATATGGCAAATCACCAGCCTAAAATTATTCATTAAGTTTATCAAATGTCATTTTTTAATGTAAATTAACAAAAAAAAAAAAATACTGCATTCAATATGAAAAATAAAAGTAAAGAAATAAGGAAATACCAGATCTCGAGGTTTCATGCAAACCAGAAAGCTTAACACAATGAAAACTCTTCTACAATACAGTTTGGGTATAAACTTTTTTTTTTGATGGTGGAATTTTTTTTTTTTTACAGTTAGATTAATTCAATTACTGTATTTTAATTTTTTTTTCTTTTTTAGGGAGTGACGTAAAATGGACAGAGATGTCAGCAGAGAGCACTGTGCTCATGATGTCAGCAGACAGCTCTGTGTTCCAAAAAGAAAAGAATTTCTGCTATAGTATTCAGCAACTAATAAGTACAGGAAGGATTAAGATTTTTTAATAGAAGTAATTTACAAATCTGTTTAACTTTCTGGCACCAGTTGATTAAAAAAAAAAAAGGTTTTCACCGGAGTACCCCCTTAAGGACCAGAGCATTTTTTTACACATCTGACCACTGTCACTTTAAGCATTAATAACTCTGGGATGCTTTTTACTCATGAATTTGATTCCAAGAATGTTTTTTCGTGACATATTCTACTTAAACATAATGGTAAATTTTCATCGATACTTGCATCATTTCTTGGTGAAAAATGTCAACATTTCATGAAAAATTAGAAAAATTTGAATTTTTCAAACTTTGAAGCTCTCTGCTTGTAAGAAAAATAGACATACCAAATAAATGATACATTGATTCACATACACAATATGTTTACTTTATGTTGCCATCATAAAGTTGACAATGTTTTTACTTTTGGAAGACATCAGAGGGCTTCAAAGTTCAGCAGCAATTTTCCAATTTTTTTACAAAATTTTCAAAATCTGAATTTTTCAGGGACCAGTTCAGCTTTGAAGTGGATATGAGGGGTCTTCATATTAGAAATACCCCATAAATTACCCAATTATAGAAACTGCACCCCTCAAAGTATTCAAAATGACATTCAGAAAGTTTGTTAACCCTTTAGGTGTTTCACAGGAATAGCAGCAAAGTGAAGGAGAAAATTCAAAATCTAAATTTTTTACACTAACATGTAATTGTAGACCCAGTTTTTGAATATGTACAAGTGGTAATAGGAGAAAAAGCCCCCAAAATGTGTAACCCAACTTCTCTTGAGTAATGAAATACCTCATCTATGTAGGTAAAGTGCTCTGTGGGTGCACTAGAGGACTCAGAAGCGAAGGAGCGACAATGGGATTTTGGAAAGTGAATTTTGCTGAAATGGTTTTTGGGGGCATGTCGCATTTAGGAAGCCCCTATGGTGCCAGAACAGCAAAAAAAAAAACAAAAAAAACACATGGCACATTTTGGAAACTACAACCCTCAAGGCACGTAACAAGGGGTACAGTGAGCCTTAACACCTCACAGGTGTTTGACATTAAAGTCGGATGTGTAAATTAAATTGTTTTCACAAAAATGCGTTTTTTTCCCCAAATTTACAATTTTTATAAGAGGTAATAGGAGAAAATGCCCCCCAAACTTTGTAAACCCTTTTCTTCTGAGTATGGAAATACCCCATGTGTGGATGTCAAATACACTGTGGGCGCACTACAATGCTCAGAAGAGAAGGAGCCACATTTGGCTTTTGAAGAGCAAATTTTGCTGAAATGGTTTGGGGGGCATGTCGCATTTAGGAAGCCCCTATGGTGCCAGAACAGCAACAAAAGCCCCACATGGATCACTTTTTGGGAAACAACATGCCTCAAGGCACGTAACAAGGGGCACAGTGAGCTTTTATACCCCACAGGTGTTTGACAAATTTCCACTAAAGTTGGACGTGAAAATGAAATTTTTAATTTTTTTCACTAAAATGCTGGTGTTACCCCAAATTTTTCAAGGGGTAATAGGAGAATTTTTTTTACCCCATTTCTTCTGAGTATGGAAATCCCCATATGTGGATGTAAAGTTCTCTGCGGGTGAACTACAATGCTCAGAAGAGAAGGAGCGCCATTGGGCTTTTGGAGAGAGAATTTGTTTGGAATGGAAGTTGTGGGTCATGTGCATTTACAAAGCCCCCCCTTGGTGCCGGAACAGTGGACTCCCCCACATGTGACCCCATTTTGGAAACTATACCCCTCATGGAATGTAATAAGGGGTGCAGTGAGCATTTACACCCCACTGGCATTTGACAGATCTTTGGAACAGTGGGCTGTGCAAATGAAAAATTTAATTTTTCGTTTTTACGGACAACTGTTCAAAAAATCTGTCAGACACCTGTGGGGCGTAAACGCTCACTGCACCTCTTATTACATTCTGTGAGGGTGTAGTTTCAAAAATGGGGTCACACTGTTCTGGCACCATGGGGGCTTTGTAAGCACACGGGGCCTTAAATTCCAGACACATTTTCTCTCCAAAAGCACAATGGCACTCCTTCTCTTCTGAGCATTGTAGTGCACCTACAGAGTGCTTTACGTCCACGCATGGGGTATTTGTATGCTCAGAAGAAATGGGGTTACAAATTTTGAGGGGCTTTTTTCCTATTACCCCTTGTGAAAATGAAAAATTTGGGATTACACCAGTATTTTAGTGAAAAAATTAAACATTTTCATTTTCAAGTCTAACTTTAACAAAAATTCTTCAAACACCTGTGGGGTGTTAAGGCTCACTATACCACTTGTTACGTTCCATGAGGGGTGTAATTTCCAAAATGGGGTCACTTGTGGGTGTTTTTTTTGTGGTTATGTCAGAACCGCTGTTACGATCAGCCACCCCTGTGCAAATCACCTCAAATGTACATGGCGCTCTCACTCCTTAGCCTTGTTGTGTGTCCGCAGAGCATTTTACGTCCACATATGGGGCATTTCCATACTCAGAAGAAATTGCGTTACAAATTTTGGGGGTCTTTTTTCCCTTTTACCTCTTGTGAAAATGAAAAGTATGGGGCAACACCAACATGTTAAAAATCCATTTTTTACAATAACATGCTGGATAAGACCCCAACTTTACCTTTTCATAAGAGGTAAAAGGAAAAAAAGCCCCCCAAAATTTGTTAGGCAATTTCTCCCAAGTACAGAAATACCCCATATGTGGCCCTAAACTGTTTCCTTGAAATACGACAAGGCTCTGAAGTGAGAGAGCGCCATGCGCATTTGAGGCCTAAGTTAGGGATTTGCATAGAGACAAACCCAGATGCAGGAATTACACTTTCTTCCAATACCAAAATAACCCTACAGCAGTGTTTCCCAAAACAGGGTGCCTCCAGCTGTTGCAAAACTCCCAGCATGCCTGGACAATCAATGGCTGTCCGGCAATACTGGGAGTTGTTTTGCAACAGCTGGAGGCTCCGTTTTGGAAACAGTGTCGTACAAGACATTTTTTATTTTTATTTGGGGGGGGGGGTGCGGGGGACTGTGTAGGGGTATGTGTATATGTAGTGTTTTACTTTTTATTTTGTGTTTGTGTAGTGTTGTGTAGTGTTTTTAGGGTATATTCACATGGGCGGGGGTTTACAGCAAGTTTCCTGCTGGGAGTTGGAGCTGCAGTGGAAAATTTGCTGCATCTCAATCTTGCAGCGAAAAACTTACTGTAAACGCCCACCCGTGTGAATGTACCCTGTACATTCACATGGGAGGGGGGGGGGGGGCAAACCTCCAGCTGTTGCAAAACTACAACTACCAGCATGCCATTTGACTGTCCGTGCATGCTGGGGGTTGTAGTTATGCCACAGCTGGAGGCACACTGGTTGCAAAACACAGAGTTTGTTACTTAACTCAGTGTTTTGCAACCAGTGTGCCTCCAGCTGTTGCAAAACTACAACTCGCAGCATGTACGATTTATCAGTCTGGAGGTACACTGCTTGCGAAACACTGAATTAGGTAACAAACTTTGTGTTTCGTGACCAGTGTGCTATCAGCTGTTGCAAAAACTACAACTCTCAGCATGCAGTGACAGCTGAAAGGCATGCTGAGAATTGTAGTTATGCAACAGCTGGAGGCATACTACTAACACTCCCAGCATGCCCCTTGGCTCTCCGTGCATGCTGGGGGTTGTAGTTATGCAACAGCTGGAGGCACACTGTTGCAAAACACTGAGTTTGTTACTTAACTCAGTGTTTCCCAACCAGTGTGCCTCCAGTTGTTGCAAAACTACAACTCCCAGCATGCCCAGACAGCTGAAGGACATTTTGGGAGTTGTAGTTATGCAGCAACTGGAGGAGAACAGTTTGGAGACCACTGTGTAGTAGTGTCCAAACGGTAGCCCTCCAGATGTTGCAAAACTTCAACTCCAAGCATGCCTAGAATGTCCAGGCATGCTGGGAGTTGTAGTTTTGCAACATCTGAAGGGGCAGATGTTATAGAACTACAACTCCTAGCATGCCTGGACTGTCTGGGAATGCTGGAAGTTGTAGTTTTGCAACATCTGGAAGGGCTACAGTTTGGACACCATTGCACAGTGGTCTCCAAACTGTGGCCCTCCAGATGTTGCAAAACTACAACTCCCAGCATGCCCAGACAGTCCAGGCATGCTAGGAGTTGTAGCCTTTGGCTGTCTAGGCATGCTGGGAGTTGTAGTTTGGCAACTCCTAGAATGCAGCAGTGAAGATCATTTACCACTGATCTTCAATGCTGCCTCCACCGCTACCTCCGCCGCCACCTGTCCCGTAGCTGTCTGCCGCTGGTCCCGCAGCTGCCTGTCGCCATTTCTGCCGCGATCGCCGGTCCCTTGCCGCTCCAGCACCCGCAGCCATCATTCTCCCACTTTGCCCGGACATCCAGGGCTGGGCAGAGTGGGGATTTCAACTTTAACCCCCCCCCACCCCCAACTGCCATTGGTCGGTTAGTCCTATCCGACCAATGGCAGGGAATAGGAGGAGGTGGCATTCCTGCCACCTTGCTCCTATCCTTTAGGATGATCGGGGCATCCCGGTCCGGTACAGGTACGCCCTTGGTCCTTAAGTACCAGGGAGCAAGGGCATACCTGTTCACCCTTAGTCCCTAACAGGTTAAAGGGGTACTCCATTGGAAAACAAATTTTTAAAATCAACTGGTGCCAGAAAGTTATACAGATTTGTAAATTACTTCTATTTAAAAATCTTAATCCTTCCAGTGCTTATCAGCTGCTGCATACTACAGAGAAAGTTGTAGTTCTTTCTGGGATTATTTTCTGTCTGACCACAGTGCTCTCTAGTGACACCTCTGTCCATGTCAGGAACTGTCCAGAGTACAAGCAAATCCCCTTAGCAAACCTTCTGCTCTGGACAACTCCTGATATGGACAGAGGTGTCAGCAGAGAGCACTGTGGTCAGACAGAGAAGAACAACTCAACTTTCTCTGGAGCATGCAGCAGCTGATAAGTACTGGAAGGATTAAGATTTTTACATAGAGGTAATTTACAAATCTGTTTAACTTTCTTGCACCAGTTGATTTAAAAAAAAATAGTTTTTCACCGGAGTACCCCTTCAAAGAAACAAAAAACCCACTGTGGGAACCTGGCCCTAATCTTTATGATGCGTCAATGTGACTGGGAAGCTTCTGCACTGCTACAAAATGAGCTAATACTAAGCTACTATGGATATAAAGAGAAAACAGTGCTCAGGCGGTAACTAAGGACATGTGTGATATTGAAAGCTCTTGTAAAACATTCATGGATGATTTTTCATGTTGGTCCAAATCTGAGCAAAGAATTCACAACACTTGGAAAGGGACAGCCTGAAATAACTTACTCTGACATCTTGTATTCCAAACAAAGCATGAGATTTGACCAAATTTGGTAATGAAATGCAGGTCTTTGTGTTGTTACTGATAGAACGGAGATTTGTTGACTATTTGTAGTACCTAAAAATGGCAGCCATTAGGCCTACAAAGCAATAGAAATATAATGATGTTTCCAAGGAGTCAAAGGGGTTATCCAGGACGTCAGAATTGGTGGCCTATGCTAAGGGGTCAGCAGTGTAGCACTCAGCATTGTCCTGTCATGCTTAGAGAATTGGACAGGAGAGACCATAAGAGGATACCAGTGGTGAGCATTGAACAAGAATTGGACGATAAAACAGTGGACTGAAGGTTGTGTCGCAGCCCAGGAAGAAAGAGTTAATGTGGGCCGGCTGGGCCTCCTAGTGCAACAGTCTGTCACGGACTCAGGGCCTGGCGCAAGAATCCAATAGGGGGCTGCACTGGTGGTGTTGTAGCAATGAATAGCAAAAACATGAGCGATAAACAGTGGCTTTCTCTCTCATTTTACTTGATGTGCTTAGCCAAACATTCAAAAAAAGGTAGTGGCATAGTGCCAAGTAGCATATGAAGACACAGAGCAGCATCCATATTAAGTGACTGATGCAGCGTGCGGCACTATTATATCCTGGCGCCACAGTGTGTGTGTGGCACTATTATATCCCTGCAGCACAGATTGTGGCACTATTATATCCTGGTGGCACAGTGTGCTTCTCTGTTATATCCTGGTGGCAGTGTGTGGCACTATTATATCCTGATGGCAGTGTGTGGCACTATTATATCCTGGTGGCAGTGTGTGGCACTATTATATCCCTTAAACCAAAAAGAAGAAAACAAAGAGCAATTGCTACTGAAAAAATACTTATAAAGTCTTACTGGCGGCCAGAACAGTAATCCCCAGGCTGTGGAAGTCCGCTAGCCACCCCCCCCCCCCCAACATGCTTTCGTCCTGGCTTTGTGAGGTCTCCCACCTACACCGTATGGAGGAACTACTTGCAGACTCCCGCCATCGACTAGACAGATTCTATAGTATTTGGAGACCCTGGACTGAATTTATGTCCTCACCCGAATTTGAAACCTTATATCTGCACACTCCAGCCCCTTTCAAAGATCCTCTTAACCTATCACTGCCGAAATCTCTACACTCGGTGCCCAGGAACCCCTGACTCCGCTCGCGTTGACAGGTGACGTATGATTCCTTTGTTGACCTCCCTCCCCCCCCCTCCTCTATTCCTTTTACTCATTTCTTTTCTAATTTCCTTCCCCCCCTCTTTTTTATGTTTTCCCCCCGTCCAGTATCTCGTATTGTGTTTGTCCAATGTCCTTAAGTAGCCCATGTGATCTTATACCTTATAGTATCTTGAGCCAGCTGTCACGCCCTCTTTACAATTATTTCGGACATGTTTGTTCCCCACCCTACCTTGTTTGATATCCCAGATGATCCTTGTCCTGTCAAAGTTACAATAGTGGCACGGCCCCGAGTAGGACGCCCTCTGCTCCCCCGTTTTGGGTCCCTAAGACCTTGTACGACATAGATTGTTCTGACTGTTATATGCTTGTTACATTGGACCTCAGACTCTCACTGAATGACTTGTGCTGTTCCATGTATGCACCCATTTGAAGTGTCAAGATGTCATTCCGTTTATTCTTGAAAAATTTAATAAAGACTTACTTTGGGAAAAAAAATACTTATAAAGTTTTATTATAATTTAATACATTTAAAAAGTCACCATATGTGACTATGAAGTAATAAGACAAAATCCCAAATACAGTATATAAAGCAATGTAATGATTATGAACAGAATCAGCCCTAATACGTTGGTGAGACAAGTGGAAGATATCCAGTCATGATAACAAACAGTATAACAAGTGAGGTGGAAACAGTAGTTGAAGGCTCTATGTGGTGTGTAGTGTAAATTAGAGGGGGTTCAAACAACCATCCCACTACCAAATCTATAGCTAACTACTCCATAGTACATAGTACATAGTACGTAATACACTACATCCTGACTGAAAAACCAAACAGTGTAACGCCTCCTCACTTACCCATAATTAGCACTTGTCGACACCGTCCCAACGTACGTTTCGTGACCCGGACTTTCTCAAGGGATTGAAAAATACAAAATAACATTTCAGTGCTGTACCTTCTTGTGTCTAACTATTATGCCCCTGCTGCAGCACAGTTTGTGGCACTATTATATCCTAGGGGAGCAATATGCCAATCTGTTATATCCCGGTTGCAGTGTGTAGCACTATTATATCCTGGTGGCACAGTGTGCCGCTCTGTTATATCCTGGTGGCAGTGTGTGGCACTATTATATCCTATTGGGAAGGGGTGTTAACTCTATGCCTATACATATGGGGAAGGGGGGTTAAGTCTGCTGCCTATACCTATGGGGAAGGGTGGGGGCTAACTCTGCTGCCTATACCTTTGGGGAAGGGGGTTAACTCTGCTGCCTATACCTACAGGGTAGGGGGGCTACTGAATTTCATACCTGGATGCCTAAGTACTTACCTACATACCAGGCTATCTAACTACCTACATTCCCAGCTACCTAACTGTACATACCTGGCCTTCATACATGGCTGCCTAACTACCTAGCTATCCCCCTACCTACCTGGCTTGTCACCTACCTACATATCTGGCTTCCTGATCTACCTACCTAGTTACCTATTTACCTGGCTACCTATCTACCTGCCCTTTTACTGTGCAGGACACCAAGGAGGGCATTATTACAGTTTGTTGGCCTATAGATGGAAAGATTGTGTAGAGGAGGGGAGGGCACTGGAAAAATGCAGAGTCTGACATGTTTGTCCTGCAGATGTTAAGAGATCCACATGGCGGTCTTATCCGTACGTCGAAGAAAAGGAAAGAGGACGCCGCTGATCAGAAAAGACGCAATTGTGATTCCCAAAATGTAACTGTAATCACTTATATGGTGTACAGATCTTGTGTACAGCTGTTATCTACCGCCTTATGGTCCTGTATATTATCACTTATACAGATCCTTTATAGTATACTGGTGTGTGTATCGTGGTTTTATGCAGTACAGTGTGGCAGCATTATCCAGTTATTGTGTGGTGGTATATATTTACTCCTTGTATACTGGTATTATTATAGGGGCGTGGCAGAAGATTGATGAGCTGCAAAGCCTAGCAGGGGCCCTTGCCTTTTGGTCCGGGGGCCCCGAGTGTTGTCAGTCCGCCCCTGGCACGCCCCATCATCTCAGTGGCGCTGCCTGCTACCGGAAGCTTACCGGATGAAGAGGCCTGGAGACCTTGGAGGAGAGCCTGCCCTGAGCTGAAGGCACCTGGCCGGCTGTGTGGGTACTTAGTAGTAAAAAATAAAAGCATGGCTGGGGCCGTGCTTTTTTTGGAGGGGGCACGGCAGCCGCATGAACAGTCATCGGCCACGGAGCAGAATTTGCTCTGTGCGCAGAATGACTGGCTACTGCGCTGGAGATCATGGGGGTCCCCAGCAATCTAACATCTTATCCCCTATCCTTTAGAGAGGAGATTAGATGTTTGGGGAGCAGTACCCCTTTAAGGACATTTTTATTTATTTATTATTCTTTAATTTTAAATCTATTTGTGGAGTAAAATGGAGTAAAAACCATAATTTTGCAACTTTTGGGGGCCAATATGATTAAAATGGTATCCAATTAATACTAAAGTTTTACTTTCTTTGTAGTTCAAAAAATAAATATAGATCCTAGGATTGGGGAGGTCTTGGGGGTGGAGTTGGGACTGGGCCTAGTGGGGGGAATCAGAGGTAGGCCTCGGGGGTGCAGGGGCCTAGGCTTTGATCCGAGTGTGGTGTCCCGGTACTGTATTTCGTACTGTACCTTGTGTGCTGGGTCCCCAAACTCAGAGTTCCTTGGTACCGTTGGGGTCCGCTTGCTGAGATAACCTCTAGTCACCTCTTCGTTCTTTAATTTTATGTGTTACATGTATATAATTAGTGTAATGTATTGATCTATATAGCGTCTGCAGGACCTTAGGTTACATGACTAATGTTTCTACTGTGATGGTATGCTAAAGGACCTTCCAGGTCACGTGAGTAGTCACATGTTCTACCATAATCCTTTGGGTAAAGGACTGACAGTTGGGAAGAACCAATCAGTTCAAGGCCAGCCCCTGCCCATATAAGGGAGCTGCCAGCCAATCCTCACTCTCTTTGGTTCCGGACTAGCAAAGAGAGGAAATCCGTGCGACTTACAAGATAAAACCAGGCCTGAAGCCTAACAATCCTGCAACTTACTAACCGTGAGTTACTAACCGCTAAAGCTTGCATGACTGCTGGACCTAAAACCAATCCCCTAAATCCAGCGGAACAGCGTAAATCAATCTCCAGAGCTTAGACTCACAAGGTCCCAACATACGGTCAGGATCCTCATAGATTGTACATATGTAAAGACTGTTCCTGTTTTACCTCTGCATAAAATCTGCAGTAAAGTTTCCTACAGTTTTCTGAATCTCCGGTTTTGGACAATCATTTATTCCTCCCTATCATTCTTGGGACGGGTGGCGATAGGACAAGTATATATTGAGGAGCCCCCACCCTGGCGTCACGACAGTTATGGGTTAGACCAGCACCCTTTCATCACTGCACAGCTACACCCCATATACCCTATACCCCCACAAGCTTACGACACGTGTAAGGGGCCCCCAAATTTCTGATAGCAGCCCTGGCTCTACATGTTTAAATGAGAAAGCCCCACAAGGTTGGTAGCCTGTGAATCCTAGCCCTGGCTAGTTTCCCTTTAAAGATTAGCCTTATTTAAAGTCCCTCATATCACACGATTTTTCCATTTAATGTGAACTTACAATGAAATTGATCCCCAGATAACTTCCTTGCCTGATATTAGGGATCACATGTATAATTTCCATTCAGAGAAGCTCCAACCATGCAAGGGAAGTTATCACTACTAAAGTGGGCGCACTGTTCCCTCATCCAGGACTGGATTATAGGGAGGGAAGACAGTCTTCCAATTTACAATGTACTGCTGCTGTATTATAATGTATTCACTTTATTGACAAAAAGTTACCCCACCAGTACTACCTTGGTCCACGTTACTTTTCATTTGCACCTGTCAGTGGCAACATAACATATGATGGGTTTGGGATGCAAAACCAGATCCTTTCCCCTGGGAAAAAAAAAGCTTAAAGGAAATCTGTCATCAGTTTAACACTGATGACAATGATACTTACCTGGTCCCGTTCCTGGCTCTGGTTCTCCAGCCATCTTCTTCCGTCTCTACCATTCCAGGGACGACTTGGAGCATGGGTGGAGCTTAGTGACATGACTGCTGCTGCTTCTCTGCTGGATCCTGCTGCTACCAAGCAGCAGCGGTGATGTCATGAAGCTCCGCCAATGCTCCAAGTCGGCCCCGGAATGGAAGATACGGAAGAAGATAGAGGGAGAAACGGAGCACAGAACGAGACCAGGTAAGTATGGTTGTCATCAGTGTCTGATGACAGGTATTCTTTAAAGGACTGTCTCTTTAAAAGAAAGGTTGGCCTTTGTTAGTAGTTAAATTAGAAGCCATGCTAGTTGTAACTTTCTTTTCTTGAGTTGTCCCTTCCTCAGAAATAGAAAGGAACAACTCAAGAACTTTTTAAGGGCTAGTTAAAAGGAATCTATCACCAGCATCACTTGAAATAACCTGCTGGTCTTGTACTCTGGACAGTTCCTGAAATGGACAGAGGTGTCAGCAGAGAGCACTGTGGCCAGACAGAAAAGAAATTAAAAAAGAAAATAACTTCCTCTGTAGTATACAGCAGCTGATAAGTACTGGGAGGATTAGGATTTTTAAATAGAAGTAATTAACAAATCTGTTTGATTTCTGGCATGAGTTGATTTTTTTAAAAAATTGCCATTCTAGTACCACTTTAACCCCTTAAGGACCGACCCATTTTTTACCAGGCTCTTTTTTTTTTTTTAGTTGACATGTATCTCTTTAACCCCTTAACGACGCAGGACGTATATTTACGTCCTGCGCCGGCTCCCGCGATATGAAGCGGGATCGCGCCGCGATCCCGCATCATATCGCGTGGGTCCCGGCGCTAATCAACGGCCGGGACCCGCGGCTAATACCACACATCGCCGATCGCGGCGATGTGCGGTATTAACCCTTTAGAAGCGGCGGTCAAAGCTGACCGCCGCTTCTAAAGTGAAAGTGAAAGTGACCCGGCTGCTCAGTCGGGCTGTTCGGGACCGCCGCGGTGAAATCGCGGCGTCCCGAACAGCTGATCGGACACCGGGAGGGCTCTTACCTGCCTCCCCGGTGTCCGATCGACGAATGACTGCTCCGTGCCTGAGATCCAGGCAGGAGCAGTCAAGCGCCGATAATGCTGATCACAGGCGTGTTAATGCACGCCAGTGATCAGCATTAGAGATCAGTGTGTGCAGTGTTATAGGTCCCTATGGGACCTATAACACTGCAAAAAAAAATGTAAAAAAAAAGTGTTAATAAAGGTCATTTAACCCCTTCCCTAATAAAAGTTTGAATCACCCCCCTTTTCCCATAAAAAAAATAAAACAGTGTAAAAAAAATAAAAAATAAACATATGTGGTATCGCCGCGTGCGTAAATGTCCGAACTATAAAAATATATCATTAATTAAGCCGTACGGTCAATGGCGTACGCGCAAAAAAATTCCAAAGTCCAAAAAAGCGTATTTTGGTCACTTTTTATATCATTAAAAAAATGAATAAAAAGTGATCAAAAAGTCCGATCAAAACAAAAATCATACCGATAAAAACTTCAGATCACGGCTCAAAAAATGAGTCCTCATACCACCCCATACATGGAAAAATAAAAAAGTTATAGGGGTCAGAAGATGACATTTTTAAACGTATAAATTTTCCTGCATGTAGTTATGATTTTTTCCAGAAGTGCGACAAAATCAAACCTATATAAGTAGGGTATCATTTTAACCGTATGGGCCTACAGAATAATGATAAGGTGTAATTTTTACCGAAATATGCACTGCGTAGAAACGAAAGCCCCCAAAAGTTACAAAATGGCGTTTTTTTTCCGATTTTGTCGCACAATGATTTTTTTTTCCGTTTCGCCGTGCATTTTTGGGTAAAATGACTAATGTCACTGCAAAGTAGAATTGGCGACGCAAAAAATAAGCCATAATATGGATTTTTAGGTGGAAAATTGAAAGGGTTATGATTTTTAAAAGGTAAGGAGGAAAAAACGAAAGTGCAAAAACGGAAAAACCCTGAGTCCTTAAGGGGTTAAATGGAAATAACTTTAGAATGCTTTTTCTGAGCAGAGCGATTCTGAGATTTTTTGTGTGACATATTGTACTTTATATAACTGGTGCATTTTTGTTGACACATGAAGCATTTTTTGTGAAAAACTTCAAAATATTGCGAAAAACTGGAAAATGCATACTGGAAAAACTGGGAAATACCCATTTTATATAGCTTTCTATGTTCTTTTTCCTTTTCTGAGCAAAATTATTTTTCTGCCATTCATTTTCCAACAGCTGTAACTTTTTTATTTTTCATCCGACGCCATTGAGTAAGGGCTTATTTTTTGTGGGATGAGCTGTACTGTTTATTGGTATCATTTTTGTGCTACGTGCTATCTTTTGATCTTTTTAATTCCCCTATTTGTACCAAAATTGGCAAATTTTGCGCTTTTTTAATGTTTTTTTTTTACGGCGTTCACCGTGCGGGATAATTTACATTATAGTTTTATACTACTAGTTTTATCATTACGGACGTGGCAATACCTATTATGTATATGATTTGTGTTTTTGATCTTTTTCGGTGATAATACAGGGCTTTTATTGGGAAAAGGGCTTTTTTTTTTTTTTACACTTCATACTTTTATTGAAGAACTTTTTATTTAATTTTTTACACTTTTTACAGGTTATACTATGCTGCAATACATTTGTACTGCAGTACAGTATAACCTGATAAGCTGCAGACACTAAAGCCTGCGCGATCCAGCCTCTGGCTGGATCTCACAGGCTTCTGTAGCCCGCATACAGGAGGTCATGATCTGACCTCCTGCTGCCACAGCGACCCGAGATTGTATCACGGTGCCGCCGTTGGAGAACAGGGGGAGAGCGCTCCCCCTGTCAACACCATAGATTCCGTGATCAGGATTGATCACAGCATCTATGGGGTTAATGCTGCCAGGACCGGCAGCTGCGGCAGCTGCCGGCAGCTGCGGCAGGACTCCGGCTGTGATTGACAGCCGGGTCCCATCGCCGATCTCCTGCGCTGCCCGTGGTGCCGGAGATCGCTATGACGTATGCATGCGTCCAATTGAGCGAACGTGTTGGATGATTGGACGTATGCATACGTCCTATAGCGGGAAGTAGTCAAGTATAAAGTATACCAATATCAAAAAATAGAAAGTCAAATATACCTTGTTCCTCGCTGCATATTGTTGTTCCCAAGATGAGATGTCGAACAAGGACTTGCCTTAAGGCAGCAGGATCTGGCGAGAAAATTTGAAAATCGTCTGCTGTTGTGTCCCTGCTGGACTTGTGCAGTATCCCATTTATTTCAATGAGCAAACTGGATTAAGCTAGAGAGGACATTCGTTCATTTTTGGATCGTATCTGTTTTTTTTTTCTTCCAGACTGAAATCTGATGTGGAATGTAGCTCATTTGTGTGTTCAGTGGGTGGGGTGGCTGATGTGTGAGAGTGATAAAAGTGACCTCAAACTTACAAACATGGAACTATGGGATTTGTAGATGAAGAAGGAAACTCGAACAGGAAATAGCCAGTTCACAAAAAGCTAGCCACAGCATAATGGTAATCTCACAACAAAGCCATTTAGCCCCAAGACAAGCACAGATCCTTCCTAAGCATGTCCATTACTGTCTGGCAGGTAAGAACTAAAATCACTTTATGGTGCCACTTTAAAGGAAAACAATCATCCTGTTCACCACACTAAACCTAATACACTGGATTACAGTGTGGTTGAACAAGAGGTGGGCCTGCCGGGTGAATCTAAATATTCATTGCCGCTGGTAACATGAGTGCTCATAAGGCAAAAGCGCTCACGTGACCAGTGTCAATGAATATTCAAATTCACCCTGTGAGCCCGCCTCCTGTGCTCAATTCAGCGGGGATAGAAGAGGATCTTTGGGGGGGACACGGCTCTGGACTACAGGTACGTATTTAAAGGGTTATTCCAGGAAAAAACATTTTTTATATATTGGCTGGCTCAAGAAAGTTAAACAGACTTGTAAATTACTTCTATTAAACATTTTTAATCCTTCCAATAATTATCAGCTTCTGAAGTTGAGTTGTTCTTTTCTGTCTGGCAACAGTGCTCTCTGCTGACATCTCTGCTTGTCTCGGGAACTGCACAGAGTAGAAGAGGTTTTCTATGGGTATTTGCTTCTACTTTGGACAGTTCCCGAGACAGGTGTCATCAGAGAGCACTTAGACAGTAAAGAACAACTCAACTTCAGCAGCTCATAAGTAATAAAAGGATTAAGATTTTTAAATAGAAGTAATTTACAAATCTGTTTAACTTTCTGGAGCCAGTTGATATATAAAAAATGTTTTTTTCCTGGATAACCCCTTTAACTCATTGACCCATCATCACTCTTCTGTTCATCCACACTGTGACCCAGTGTATTGGGTTTAGTGTGGGTGAACAGGATGACTGTTTTCCTTTAAATGACAGCTGTGGGGGATTGATGTCAGTATTTTTGTAGTGTGGTGCTGTTTTTGAAAAAATCAGCTCTGGATTTCTATCCCTGACTAACACCTTTTAAAAATCAAAAACCCATCTTAATGTTTGTCCCAAGACCTACTGCATGTGATGTAATAAATGCTTTGTGGCACCTGCTAACACTTTTGATAACATGAAGTTAATGTCTTCTGTTATAGCAGCTACAATTCTGTAATGTGTGAAAACCCATCTTGGCTGCATAGTCTGCCCTGCACTGTCTTGGCCCTCAGGGTAATTCAATTAGAGTTCTCTGAGGGGTTATTTCTCATGTTCTCAGGATGTTAGCAGAAGACAGACCAGAATTTGCTCAGCTGGTACATTTATAAGTCAAATTTTGTTTTCAAAATGGTTTAATCATTCCACTTTATAATGCTAACTTACATTACACTAGTACAATTGGCACACTACTATACATTGTGTCAGTATTTTTACATATCAAATCATCATAGTAGTTTATCCTTGTAACGTATACAGACTGAGCTACCTTTGGCCTTTCTGTCCGAGCTGCAGCTGCCGTGGCTCTCTGTGAGCTCATCCCCCGTCATGCCTCTACCTGAGACATCATCACATTTAAAGGGGTACTCCAGAGGTGGGAAAAATCAAATCAACTGGTGCCAGAAAGTTATATATAGATTTGTAAATGACTTCTATTTAAAAATATTAATCTCTCCAGTACTTATCAGCTACTGTATACAACAGAGGAAGTTGTGTAGTTCTTTCCAGTCTGACGACAGTGCTCTCTGTTGACACCTCTGTCCATGTTAAAAACTGTCCAGAGCATGGGCAAATCCCCATAACACACACCTCCCTATCTCTGAATAGCAGAGTGGCAGCAGAGAGCAGCAGAGAGCACTGGCAGTGGAAGCAGAGAGCACTGTGGTCAGACTGGAATAAACTAGACAACTTTTACTGGAGCATACAGCAGCTGATAAGTACTGGAAGGCTTAAAAGAACATACTGGGTTATAGTGCTGGTGAACAGTTTTAAAAAGAGAGGTTACTTACATAAATCAGTCAAGTAGTTGCAGATTAATTGCCATTTATTTAGTACTTGGAATTGCGCTGCTGTGCGCAATGGAGACAGGGAGCCTTCAATATTTACCGGCCAGCCCGCCCCTGTGAAGACTATGCAGATATCTTCACTCACACATCACTAGGCCTGCCAGGGATGAATGTTCTGCTCTCCGAGTAGAGCGCAGACGCCATTGACTCTCTACAAGGCAGCGGCACCTGCGCTCTACAGAACATTCATCCCTGGCAGGCTCTCACATGATGTGAGAGTGAAGACATTTGTATATTCATCACGGGGACGGGACGAGCAGTGAATATTGAGGAGGCAGGGGAGCTCGACGAGCCAGCTCTCTGCCTCCATTGCTCACAGCAGTTCAATACCAAGGAATGAATAAACAGACATTAATGTTCAACTACTTCACTGATCAATGTAAGTAACACCTTTTTTTTTATGTACACCCTCACTATTACCAAGTATATTAGGTTTAAAGGGGTTCACCCACATTAAAGGGGTACTCCACTGGCCAGTGTTCCTGCTGCGTTCGGAACATTTAGTTCCGAGCGCTGTGTGTGTGCTGTGGGGGTCAGCCACACCCCCTCATTACATCAGACCACGCCCCCTCAATGTAAGTCTATGGGAGGGGGAGTGACGGCCACCACACCCCGCTCATAGACTTACATTGAGGGGGCGTTGCCTGACGCCAGGCGGGAACTTGGCCGACCCCCGCAGTGTGTGTACAGCGTTTGGACCTAAATGTTCTGAACACAGCTGGAACACTTGCCAGTGGAGTACCCCTTTAATGTGGGTGAACAGGCTGTCAGTTTCTCTTTAAGATTTTTAAAAAGAAGGAAATCTGTCACCAGTTATTTTGTTTTCCTCCAGGGTACCGCTTTAATAAAAGCCTTGTTAAGATTTGCTTTTAACTGGGACAAAGATCGAGTGTGACACACCCCATAATTAATATGACTTTAAGGATCACTGACATCGTAAACAACTTCCCTTTATTTCATAGCCTACATGATCTGTAACATATTTGTATATCACTTCATTTACTAAAAATGATTTTAGTTCTTGGCCACTAGATGTCTCACTCCTCTGGACACTGCATGTTGTTAGGTGACTCCAGAGGGTCCATTTTTCTCATCGCCCATGCTCTGAAACGGTTTTCTAGTCATCAACATTTCTTGTTTTAATAGGATTTTTGCTACACTGTGCAAACACTGCAGAAACTGTAAATCCAGACATGTTCAGTCTTTCGAAAGAATTCCTTACGGAACTGCATTGCCATCAATGGGACTGAGCATGTCTACACGGTCATTCTGGTTGTGCCTGCTGCACACAACATCTGCCCAGAATTTTATATTTTTCCATGAGGAAATTCTGTAGTGTACATGGGCCCTCAGTGTTTTAAGTATATGTCTGATGAATATATATATATATATATATATATATATATATATATATATATATAATTGCTTGTGCTGAATTTTGTCCTGTTACCGAATATTTTGCATTATGTACAAGAGTCTTCTTCACCCCATGAACTATTAATCTGGTGATAACACTGCGTTTGGTGACAGCTCATCCTAATCTTTATTAATTGTCCCATTTGAATATAT
Source organism: Hyla sarda (assembly GCF_029499605.1). Classification (NCBI taxonomy): domain Eukaryota; kingdom Metazoa; phylum Chordata; class Amphibia; order Anura; family Hylidae; genus Hyla; species Hyla sarda. The sequence continues at coordinate 119,806,045 of NC_079191.1, forward strand.
AAATCCTGCGGGAGTATTTAGGTCATAAAACCTATTAATCGGCAACAGCAATTAAATGTTATCTTTTCACCCAAACTGGAGCCACTATGGAGTCAGTCAAGCTAAATTCCACAATTAACACTGTATTATCGTCATAATTGACTAATAAAACATGAATGGACACATTCTGCTGTGCGCTGCCAGAAAAGCCTGCTGCTCAGCTGGAAGCAATCCTTTCCATGTATCCACGATGCAAACACTTAAGGATGGGATTTTCCATAGAAAAATGATCAACTATCCTGCAAGCTTAAGAATATTGAAAACATGTAAAACCAAGTTCTAAAAAATACAGTTAAGAAAAACTAAAGATCTTGTACTATTTCCAGGTCACTATTAACAATTAAACAAATTGGTATCATTGATCATGTTAAAGGGGTACTCCACTGGCCAGCATTCAGAAGTAAATATTCTGAACGCTACCTTCGAGCTACGAGGATCAGCCACGTCCCTCGTGGCTGTAACGCCCCCTCGCATAGACTTGCATTGAGGGGGCGTGGCTGTGATGCTCCGATGGGTGTGGCCGACCCCCGCAACGTGAAAACATCATTCGGAACATTTACTTCCGAAGGCTGGCCAATGGAGTACCCCTTTAATATCTTTTGCACAGAAAGCTCAGAATTTCTTGAGCATGAAGGGTGTTCAGTCATCACATGGGTCTCCCTATGATTTCACATTATGAATCCATAAGAATTCTGGGACAGGCTTATTGATCGGTGGTAAGCTTGTGGGGGTGTAGGGTATATGGGGTGTAGCTGTGCAGTGATGAAAGGGTGCTGTTTTAATCCTTAACTGTCATGATGCCAGGGTGAGGGCTCTGTATATGCTTGTCCTATCGCCCCCCGTCCCAAGAGCGATAAGGAGGTATAATAAATGAATGTCTACAACCGGAGGTTTCAGAAAACTGTTGGAACTTTTACTGCAGGTTTTATGCAGAAACAAACAGGAACAGTCTTTGTACAATCCGAGTCTATGAGGTTCCTGACAGTTGATTGGGATCTTGTGAGTTTTAAAGGGGTACTCCAGTGAAAACCTTTTTTCTTTTAAATCAACTGGTGGCAGAAAGTTAAACATATTTATAAATTGCTTTTATTAAAAAATCTAAATCCTTCCTGTACTTATTAGCTGCTGAATACTACAGAGGAAATTCTTTTCTTTTTGGAATGCTCTCTGATGACATCACGAGCACAGTTCTCTCTGCTGACGTTATAATAATAATAACACTTTATTTATTGTTGTCCTTAGTGGGACTTGAACCCAAGTCCCCAGCATGGCAAGGCAGCAGTGCTAACCACTGAGCCAACATGCTGCCCTTAGCATACATCTGCTATGCACGGTTGCTAAAAAGGACAGAGATGTCACCAGCGAGAACTGTGCTCGTGATGTCATCAGTGTTCCAAAAAGAAAGGAATTTCCTCTGTAGCATTCAGCAGCTAATAAGTACTGGAAGGATTAAGATTTTTTAATAGAAGTAATGTACAAATATGAATTCAGGTAGAAGACAGACATGGTGCACATCTATAATTTTGCACAATGATCAAATTGCTTCTCAGCACAATTTCAAAAACTAACAGGTTGTTAGTATATACGTTTTGATCAAAAAGTACAAAGCACACTCGCCATGTCAAGGCCACCTATATAGAGTGGGTCCCTAACGTCCCCAGCATAAAATGGCGTAGCACTGGGCGGTGACCACCACCGCCGCGACACCAGTGCCCACAGGGGGAACGACCCACTGGCAAAGCGGCCCCAATGCCACTTAAACCAGTCCATGGGTTGCACCTCCCCACAGACACGGCGCCATGGCAGCAACGGACGCCGCACAGCACCACACCAGTGTGAACAGGATGTTACAGCACACTTACCATGCTCTCCCAGTTAGACTGGGAGGCTACTAGGAAAGAAATGGCCCATGTGTAGCTAACTACTACTTATATAGGGTTGGGCTGAGGGGGTGGGGAAGAGCGCAGACACATGTTCAAGCAAGAAAAAAAAAGAGGGGATAGAAAACACAATGTGAATTGCTGGGGACGTTAGGGACCCACTCTAAATAAGTGGCTTGACGTGGCGAGTGGGCTTTGTACTTTTTGATCAAAACGTATATACTAACAACCTGTTAGTTTTTGATATTATGCTGAGAAGCAATTGGATTATTGTGCAAGATTGTAGATGTGCACAATGTCTGTCTTCTACCTGAATTCACATTGTAATTTATAGTTTGGTATTATCAGGCTTTGGCCTTGTCTTGTCTTTGTAAGTTGCACGGAACTCTACTCTCTGCTAGTCCGGAACCAAAGAGAGCGAGGATTGGCTGGCAGCTCCCTTATATGGCCAGGGGCTGACCTTGAGCTCATTGGTCCATACCATCTGTCATTCACTTTACAAGGAATTATGGTCTAGACATGTGACCACACATGTGACCTAGGAAGGTCCTTTAACCCCTTAAGGACAATGGACGTACTCCTACGCCCCCGTTTCCGAGTCCTTAAGGACCGAGGATGTAGGAGTACGTCCTGTCCATTCCCGGCCCCCCACCGCTAGCCGAAGGGGAGCCGGTGCCCAATGCCTGCTGAAATCATTCAGCAGGCATCGTGACATATCGCCCAGGGGGGTCATTATGCCCCCCCATGTCGGCGATGGCCGCAGATCGCTGGACAATTCAGTCCAGCGATCTGCGGCGATTCCGGGTCAATCGGGTCTCAGAGACGGCCCCGAACAGCCAGAGCCTGCAGGGGTGAGGTGGCACTGGTGCCACCTCACGATCGCCCTGATTCGTCGGCCGGATTCCCGGCCGACCAATCAGGGCGCCTGCTGCGGGTGTCACTCCCGCACCCGCTCCTCCCCTCTTCCGGAGGACGTGAGCAGGTGCGGGAAGACGACCCCGGGTGCTGGGGACTCCGATCCCCGGCGTTAATGTTGGGATCGGGGCCCCAGGAGCGGCGGCGGCGGAACTGACCTGCAGCGTCGATCAGCAGCAGCAGGAGGTGAGTGACAGCCTCCTGCTGTTGCTTAGCAACAGCTCCCAGCGTGCAAAAAGGGCATGCTGGAAGCTGTAGTTATGCAACAGGAGGAGGCAGACCACCACAACTCCCAGCATTCCCTTATGGGCTTGCTGGGACTTATGGTTTTGCAACAGCTGGAGGCACATTCTTTCTATGGAAAAGTGTACCTTCAGCTGTTGTGTAACTACAACTCCCAGCTTGCACAAACAGCTAAAGTGCCTGCTGGGAGTTGTAGTGGTGCATCTGCTGGTTGCATAACTACAACTCCCAGCATGCCCGTTGGCTGTCGGTGACTGCTGAGAGTTGTAGTTTTGCAACAGCTGAAGGCACACTGAGTTAAGTAGCAAACCAGTGTGTCTCCAGCTGTTGCATAACTACAATCCCCAGCATCCCCAGCCAAAGTAGTATGCCTCCCGCTGTTGCATAACTACAACACCCAGCATGCCCTTCCGCTGTCCGTACATGCTGGGGGTTGTAGCTTTTGCAACAGCTGAAGGCACACTGGTTGCAAAACACTGAGTTTGTTGCCAAACTCTGTGTTTCACAACCAGTGTGCCTCCAGCTGTTGCAAAACTACAACTCTCAGCATGCACTGATAGACCGTACATGCTGGGAGTTGTAGTTTTGCAACAGCTGGATGTTCCCCCCCCCCCCCCCCCCCAATGTGAATGTACAGGGTACACTCACATGGGCGGAGGATTACAGTAAGTATCTGGCTGCAAGTTTGAGCTGCGGCAAATTTTCTGCTGCAGCTCAAACTGCCAGCGAGAAACTACTGTGAACCCCCCGTCCGTGCGACTGTACCCTAAAAACACTACACTAACCCAAAATAAAATAAAAAGTAAAAAAACACTACATATACACATACCCCTACACAGCCCCCCTCCCCAATAAAAATGAAAAACGTCTGGTACGCCACTGTTTCCAAAACGGAGCCTCCAGCTGTTGCAAAACTACAACTCCCAGCATGCACTTATAGACCCTACATGCTGGGAGTTGTAGTTTTGCAACAGCTGGATGTTCCCCCCCCCCCCCCCCAATGTGAATGTACAGGGTACACTCACATGGGCAGAGGATTAAAGTAAGTATCTGGCTGCAAGTTTGAGCTGCGGCAAATTTTCTGCTGCAGCTCAAACTGCCAGCGAGAAACTACTGTGAACCCCCCGCCCGTGCGACTGTACCCTAAAAACACTACACTAACACAAAATAAAATAAAAAGTAAAAAACACTACATATACACATACCCCTACACAGCCCCCCTCCCAATAAAAATGAAAAATGTCTGGTACACCACTGTTTCCAAAACGGAGCCTCCAGCTGTTGCAAAACAACTACTCCCAGTATTACCAGACAGCCACTGGCTGTCCAGGCATACTGGGACTTTTACAACAGCTGGAGGCACCCTGTTTGGGAATCACTGGCGTAGAATACCCCTATGTCCACCCCTATGCAATCCCTAATTCAGGCCTCAAATGCGCATGGCGCTCTCACCTTGGAGCCCTGTCGTATTTCAAGGCAACAGTTTAGGGTCACATATGGGGTATCGCCGTACTCGGGAGAAATTGTGTTACAAATTTTGGGTGGTATTTTCTGCTATTACCCTTTTTAAAAATGTAAAATTTTTGGGAAACCAAGCATTTTAGGTAAAAAATTTTTTTTTTTTTTTACATATGCAAAAGTTGTGAATCACCTGTGGGGTATTAAGGTTCACATTACCCCTTGTTACGTTCCCCGAGGGGTCTAGTTTCCAAAATGGTATGCCATGTGTTTTTTTTTTGCGGTTCTGGCACCATAGGGGCTTCCTAAATGCGGCATGCCCCCAGAGCAAAATTTGCTTTCAAAAAGCCAAATGTGACTCCTTCTCTTCTGAGACCTGTAGTGCGCCAGCAGAGCACTTTTCACCCCCATATGGGGTGTTTTCTGAATCGGGAGAAATTGGGCTTCAAATTTTGGGGGGTATTTTCTGCTATTATCCTTTTTAAAAATGTAACATTTTTGGGAAACCAAGCATTTTAGGTAAAACATTATTTTTTTTTTTTTACATATGCAAAATTCGTGAATCACCTGTGGGGTATTAAGGTTCAATTTACCCCTTGTTACGTTCCCCGAGGGGTCCAGTTTCCAAAATGGTATGCCATGTGGTTTTTTTTTTGCTGTCCTGGCACCATAGGGGCTTCCTAAAGGTGACATGCCCCCCAAAAAACATTTGTTGCTCCTTCCCTTCTGAGCCCTCTACTGCACCCGCCGAACAATTAACATAGACATATGACATAGGTGCTTACTCGAGAGAAATTGGGTTTCAAATACAAGTAAAAATTTTCTCCTTTCTACCAATTGCAAAAATTCAAAAATTGGGTCTACAAGAACATGCGAGTGTAAAAAATGAAGATTGTGAATTTTCTCCTTCACTTTTCTGCTATTCCTGTGAAACACCTAAAGGGTAAATACACTTATTGAATGTCATTTTGAATACTTTGGGGGGTGCAGTTTTTATAATGGGGTCTTTTATGGGGTATTTCTAATATGAAGACCCTTCAAATCCACTTCAAACCTGAACTGGTCCATGAAAAATAGCAAGTTTGAAAATTTTGTGAAAAATTTTCAAATTGCTGCTGAACTTTGAAGCCCTCTGGTGTCTTCCAAAAGTAAAAACTCATCAATTTTATGATACAAACATAAAGTAGACATATTGTATATGTGAACACAAAAATGTTTTATTTTGAATATCCATTTTCCTTACAAGCAGAGAGCTTCAAAGTTAGAAAAATGCAAAATTTTCATTTTTTCATCAAATTTTGGGATTTTTCACCAAGAAAGGATGCAAGTTACCATAAAATTTTACCACTTAGTTAAAGTAGAATATGTCACGAAAAAACAATCTCAGAATCAGAATGATAACTAAAAGCATTCCAGAGTTATTAATGTTTAAAGTGACAGTGGTCAGAATTGCAAAAAAACGCTCCGGTCCTTAAGGTGTAAAATGGCCTGGTCCTTAAGGGGTTAACATACCTTAATAGAATGAACATTAGTCATGTGACCTAAAGTCTTGCGACACTAGATTCACCATTAAATATACAATTAAATATACATATAAACATCATAACATTAAAGAAGGAAGAGGTGACTAGGGCTATCCCATCAGGAGGATGCTACTGGAACGAAGTAACTCTGACTTTGGGGAGCACCATACCAGGTACGGTATACTATACGGTACCGGGACACCACAGATGCAAATGTGCCAAGCTATGTTCACAGATTGTAAAATGAGCCATATTTATTTGAAAAACACTGGCATACAATTGAGCGTAAAAAAAACGATATTTTTGGAAAATAATCTGACCTATTAAAGTCTATGGAAAAAGCGTCTGTCTATGCATACATTGTAGAAAAATATGGCTGTAATTCCTAACAGCCATTAAAATAATAACAAAAGTGGTCAGAAAAGTAATATCTGACTGTAAAACCATACATAAACAAAAATGTTAGATAACCAGCATCTCTTCAACTTTTCTTTCTTTTACAGCTACAAATATGATGGAAAATACAATGTGTAAACATAGCCTTCATAGCAGGGTCACCAACACAAACCTGAATATACAGGGGATTGAAGGGGATGGAGTTATTGCTGAAATGGACGGGAAAGATTTGCACATACAGCAGCAGCTGCCTCCAGTTTACATTAGCAGGACAAGAAATTGCCTGCACTGATTTTCAGCCAGAAAGAAGAGTTAGAACAGGGTCACAGGGTCTACCTGTATATTCAGTGTATTGTCGGTGATCCTGCTGTACAAAACCCAAGAGCACAGTATAAAATATGTGATACAGTCCTAACCTCAGTATCTTAAGAAAGGGATTTAAAGCTCAACTGTCATGGAAATTATACCCCCCAGACTAATAACATGATAGTATAGATGATGATACGTGTAATGCAGCTGTACTTTTGGCTGCTGTTTATCAGTCTTTATCAGCCAGAAAATAGTTTTATCATGCGGTCAGCAACAGTCAGGTAGGCGTGGTAGGGGATCGTAATGCCCTGCCTCCGCCACGCCTATCCCCTGTAAGTGAGCGCTGGACCACTGTGTGATTGACACACAGGTCCCCACCCCCCGATGTACGGGCCGGCGTGACTCCACTGAGCCTATACATATAATGTGCACCTTTATGTTATATGAAATACAGTGCCCGTACTCCTCCTCTTTCTTCTCAGAGAGCTCGCTCCCATTGTCTGCCGCCTGCTCAGTGCAGCGAGCTCTCTGCCTATAGTGAAAGCAGAAGAAGCGCGTCTCCGGCACCATGAGAAGAAAGAGGAGGAGTAGGGGCACTGTATTTCATATAACATAAAGGTGCACATTATATGCATAGGCTCAGTGGAGTCACGCTGGCCCGTACATCATGGACATCGGGGGGTGGGGACCTGTGTGTCAATCACACAGTGGTCCAGCGCTCACTTACAGGGGATAGGCGTGGCGGAGGTGGGGCATTACGATCCCCAGCCACGCCTATCCGTCTGTTGCTGACCGCACGATAAAACTATTTTCCTGCTGATAAAGACTGATAAACAGCAGCCAAAAGTACAGCTGCATTACACGTATCATCATCCATACTATCATGTTATTAGTCTGGGGGGTATAATTTCCATGACAGTTGCGCTTTAAGTGTCATTATTTCAGAAGACTTAAATGGGCACTGTCAAATACAATGAGGGGTATTTATGAAAACTTTTACCCCATTATTTTGGCTGCAGTTTGTAGCTTTTTTTTTTCGTGCAGTTGTTTTTTTAGGACAATGTATTGTCACAAAACCAAGTAGAATTTTTTTTTACAAAGTGACGTTGGAAGTTGTGATTTCAGTTGAAATCATGCTGTGGTCAGGAATTTAGGATTTGCGAATTTTCAGTTTCATGCATATTTTGGCGCAACTACGCTTATTGAGGCGCAATTCTACACCAGTCCTCAGTTGGCTTAGAAACTGACTGTGGACAGCATTATTAAAAAGTCAACACAAAAAGAGAAACACAGTCGCACATCCAACATTTGTAATTTGATCTACTTGCTTCTCAGCATCATTTCAAAAACTAACAGGTTGTTAGTATACATTTTGATTAAAAAGTACAAGCCCACTCGCCACGTCAAGGCCACCTCGTTAGAATGGGTCCCTAACCTGACACTGGCATAGCACCCGGCCGCGACGACTGCCTCCGAGACCCCATGCCCAACGGGGGAGCGACCCAGTGGCCAGGCAGCCCCACTACTGCCCGACCAAGCCCCTGGCTCTGGGCCACTCCACCCCACAGACAAAGCATCACAGAAACAATGGCCGCAACAGAGAACCACACCAGCATGAAACCTACCATGTGCTCACTGCCAGAGGGCTGGGAGAATGGTAGGAGGAAACCCTTCTGCAGTTTCCTGCTAATTAACAAATGCCTGGGCCAAATGGGTGGAGCGGAGTGCTGACCATGGAAGAAGGGAGATACTACAAATGTGCAACACAAAAAGAGAAACACAGCCGCACATCCACCATTTGTAATTTGATCTACTCGCTACTCAGCATAATTTAAGAAACTAACAGCAGGAAACTGCATAAGGGTTTCCTCCTACCATTCTCCCAGCCCTCTGGCAGTGAGCACATGGTAGGTTTCATACTGGTGTGGTTCTCTGTGGCGGCCATTGTTTCTGTGATGCTTTGTCTGTGGGGTGGAGTGGCCCAGAGCCAGGGGCTTGGTCGGGCAGTAGTGGGGCTGCCTGGCCACTGGGTCGCTCCCCCCGTTGGGCACGGAGTCTCGGAGGCGGTGGTCGCCACCCGGCGCTACCCCAGTGTCAGGTTAGGGACCCACTCTAACGAGGTGGCCTTGACGTGGCAAGTGGGCTTGTACTTTTTGATCAAAATGTATACTAACAACCTGTTAGTTTTTCAAATTATGCTGATAAGCAAGTAGATCAAATTACAAATGGTGGATCTGTGGCTGTGTTTCTCTTTTTGTGTTGCACATTATTAAAAAGTAGCACATTTGTCGCATGGGTTAAAAAGTTGCACAAAAAGTCGCAGAGAAATGTGACCAGGACCAGATTTATTACATGCCCTGCTCCATGTCATACATTTGGTGCAGGTACACAGTTTTCACCATGTGAATTAATGGAGTAAAAAGTCATGCACTTTTCATGAATACCCCCATTAACTTTTTATATGTTATAAAGCATGCAAAAACAATATCTTTTGCGATTGCTTTCATCAGAAAATTTTCCGTATTTCATACTGAAAAAGTCAGTCAAAAAAGTTGCCAAAAGTTGCCACTAGGGGTCCCCCTGCCTCCTGGGACACATACCAGTCCTGCAGTGTCCAGTGGTCATGAACATGTCATGGACAACGTGAGTGATCGACAGGGCTGCATGCAGGTCCAGAGATGCTGTGCTTGCTCCCGGTGTGAGGAGTAGAACTGCATCCTCTCAGCTTTCCGGAAATTTCGGAACATACAGCGAGGAGAGGGGAAGGCAGAGCTGGGCAGGACGCAGCTCTGCACCTCCCTCAGTGGTGGGACATATATTTTCACAGCGCCACTCCTGGAAGTATATTTTCACAGCCCCGCTCCTGGACATAGACTTTCACAGCCCCGCTCCTGGACATAAATTCTCACAGCCCCGTTCCTGAACATAGATTTTCACAGTTCTTCAGGAGTGGGGCTGTGCGAGCGGGGCTGTGAAAATATACATCCAGGGGCGGGGCTGTGCGAGCTTAGCTGTAAAAATCAATTTCCAGGGTCGAGGCTGTACGAGCGGGGCTGTGAAAATATATGTCCAGGGGTGGGGCTCTGAGAATCTACATCCCTCCCTTCTTCCTGAAGAGGTGCAAGAAGGGACCTGTGTACAGGGAAGAGGGAGGTGCAGAACTGCGTCCTGCCAAGCTCTGCCTTCCCCTACCCTCGCTGTATGTTTGGAAATCTCCAGACCGCTGAGGGGAGAGGAGGGGTAAGCGCAGAACTGCATAGGACACAGTTCTGCACCTCACACCGGCCCTCTGAGAATAAAAGCAGAGTGAGGAAGGAGGGGAGGAGTCATTCCTGTGAGGAGAAGAGAGGGACACGTCCCATGCCTCTGTATTAACAGAACCCTCACTGAGCAATGATGGCAAGTAAATAAAGGTATTCTGAGAGAAATACAGGTAGACACATAAATATTAGATGTACATGATCAGGATGAGGTACTGAGCAACATATAACAGTTTTTTTTGGGTGGGGGATCTGACATATGCTTTAACCTCTTCAGGACCCATGATGTATGCATACGCCATCACACCCTGGGTCTTAAGGACCCATGACGTATGTATACGTCATGGCGTTTTCCGGTCTCTGCCGCTCGCCGGGCAGAGATCGGAACCGGATGCCTGCTGAAATCCTTCAGCAGGCATCCAGGGCAAACGCCGAGGGGGGCCATGTAGGCCCCCCATGTCGGCAATCGCCGCAAATCGCAAGGGAAATCGCCCTTGCGATCTGCGGCGATACCGGGCTGATCGGGTCTCTGGGACCCGACCGCCCGGTAATTTTGCATGATCCCGGCTGTCACAGACAGCCAGGACCATGCTAAAGTATAGGAGCGAGGTGGCAAGCCTGCCACCTCCTCCTATACCCTGCGATCTGTCGGTTAGTTAACCGACCAATCGCAGGAGGGGGGGGCGGTTACTTCCTCCCGTCCTGCCCGGCCCCTGAAAGTCCGGAGAGGACGGGAGGAAGACCGGAGGACGCGGCGGGGGACAGGGGAGTGCTGGGGACCGGCCCCGGTACTTACCTCGTCCCTGAAGACCCGGATCCAGACGATGAAGATGGCGGCGGCGGCGACAGGGGAGTAGATCTTCAGCCGCGGTCGGGCCCTCTACAGCAATGCACGTCGCCGTAAAGCGACATGCATTGCTGTATTGGGACCCTGTAAACTACAACTCCCAGCATGCCCAGACAGCCCTTGGCGTCTGGGCATGCTGGGAGTTGCAGTTTTGCAACATCTGGAGGTCCACAGTTTGGAGACCACTGTGCCCTTCCAGATGTTGCAAAACTACACATTCTCAGCATGTCCTTACTGTCCAGGCATGCTGGGAGTTGTAGTGCTTTAACATCTGGCCCTTCAGATGTTGCAGAACTACAACTCCCAGCATGCCTGGACAGTTTTGGCATACTGGGAGTTGTAGTTTTGCAACATCTGGAAGGGCACAGATTGGGGACCACTGTATTAGTGGTCTACAAACTGTAGTCCTCCAGATGTTACAAAACTACAACTCCCAGCATGCTGGGAGTTGTAGTTCGGCAACATCTGGCTCTAAAGATGTTGCCGAACTACTACTCCCAGCATGCCTGAGAATGTTTGGGAGTTGTGGTTTTGCAACAGCTGGAGGCACACTGGTTGGGAAACATTGTTTCCTAACTCAGTGTTTCCCAACCCGTGTGCCTCCAGCTGTTGCAAAACCACAACTCCCAAACATTCTCAGGCATGCTGGGAGTAGTAGTTTTGCAACAGCTGGAGGTCCCCCCCCCCTGTGAATGTACAGGGTACATTCACATGGGCAGGGGGCTTACAGTGAGTATCAGGCTGCAAGTTTGCGATGCAGCAAATTTTGCGCGGCAGCTCAAACTCGCTGTAATCCCCCGCCCATGTGACTGTACCCTAAAAACACTACACTACACTAACACAAAATAAAATAAAATAAAAAGTAAAAAACACTACATTTACACATACCTCTACACAGCCCCCCTCCCCTCCCAATAAAAATGAAAAACGCCTGGTGCGCCACGGTTTCCAAAATGGAGCCTCCAGCTGTTGCAAAACAACAACTCCCAGTATTGCCAGACAGCCGTTGACTGTCTAGGCATGCTGGGAGTTTTGCAACAGCTGGAGGCACCCTGTTTGGGAATCACTGGCGTAGAATACCCCTATGTCCACCCCTATGCAAATCCCTAATTCAGCCCTCAAATGCGCATGGCACTCTCACTTCGGAGCCCTGTCGTATTTCAAGGCAACAGTTTAGGGCCACATATGGGGTATCGCCGTACTCGGGAGAAATTGACTAACAAATTTTGGGGGTCTTTTTCTCCTTTCACCCCTTATGAAAAGGTGAAGTTGGGGTCTACACCAGCATGTTAGTGTAAAAAAATAAACTTTTTACACTAACATGCTGGTGTTGCCCTATACTTTTCATTTTGACAAGAGGTAAAGGGGAAAAAAGCCCCCCAAAATTTGTAACGCAATTTCTCCCGACTACAGAGATACCCCATATGTAGGCATAAAGTGTTCTGGGGGCGCACAACAAGGCCCAGAAGGGAGAGTGCGTCATGTACATTTGAGGTGATTTGCACAGGGGTGGCTGATTGTTACAGCGGTTTTGACAAACGCAAAAAAAACAAAACCCCACATGTGACCCCATTTCGGAAACTACACCCCTCACGGAATGTAATGAGGGGTGCAGTGAGAATTTACACCCCACAGGTGTCTGACAGATCTTTGGAAGAGTGGGCTGTGCAAATTAAAAATGTTGTACAGCCCACTGTTCCAAAGATATGACAGACACCAGTGGGGGGTAAATGCTCACTTTACACCTTGTTACATTCCGCAAGGGGTCTAGTTTCCAAAATAGTATGCCATGTGGGGGTTATTTTGCTGTCCTGGCACCATATGGGCTTCCTAAATGCGACATGCCCCAGAGCAAAATTTGCTCTCAAAAAGCCAAATATGACTCCTTCTCTTCTGAGCATTGTAGTTCGCCCGTAGTGCACTTCAGGTCAACTTATGGGGTACCTCCATACTCAGAAGAGATGTGGTTACAAATGTTGGGGGGTATTTTCTGCTATTAACCCTTGCAAAAACATGAAATTTGGGGGGAAACACACATTTTAGTGAAATTTTATTTTTATTTTTTTACATATGCAAAAGTCGTGAAACCCCTGTGGGGTATTAAGGCTCACTTTATTCCTTGTTACGTACCTCAAGGGGTCTAGTTTCCAAAATGGTATGCCATGTGGGGGATTTTTGCTGTTCTGGCACCATAGGGGCTTCCTAAATGCAACATGCCCCCCAAAAACCATTTAAAAAAAACGTACTCTCCAAAATCCCCTTGTCGCTCCTTCGCTTCTGAGCCCTCTACTGCGCCCGCCGAACACTTTACATAGACATATGAGGTATGTGCTTACTCGAGAGAAATTGGGCTACAAATATAAGTATACATTTTCTCCTTTTTCCCCTTGTAAAAATTCAAAAATTGGGTCTACAAGAACATGCGAGTGTAAAAAATTGAGATTGTGAATTTTCTCCTTCACTTTGCTGCTATTCCTGTGAAACACCTAAAGGGTTAAAACGTGGACTGAATGTCATTTTGAATACTTTGGGGGGTGCAGTTTTTATAATGGGGTCATTTGTGGGGTATTTCTAATATGAAGACCCTTCAAATCCACTTCAAACCTGAACTGGTCCCTGAAAAATTGTGAGTTTGGAAATTTTGTGAAAAATTGGAAAATTGCTGCTGAACTTTGAAGCCTCTGGTGTCTTCCAAAAGTAAAAACTCATAAATTTTATGATGCAAACATAAAATAGACATATTGTATATGTGAATAAAAAAAAAATTATTTGGAATATCCATTTTCCTTACAAGCAGAGAGCTTCAAAGTTAAAAAAAAATGCAAAATTTTCAAATTTTTCATAAAATTTGGGGATTTTTCACCAAGGAAGGATGCAAGTTATCACAAAATTTTACCACTATGTTAAAGTAGAATATGTCACGAAAAAACAATCTCGGAATCAGATTGATAACTAAAAGCATTCCAGAGTTATTAATGTTTAAAGTGACAGTGGTCAGAATTGCAAAAAATGCCCGGGTCCTGAGGTGTAAAATGGCTGGGTCCTTAAGGGGTTAAAGGTAGGCAGACAATGTCATAGAGCATGGGTGAAGGAGAGAAAAACTTGCAGTGGTGCTGCCTTGGAGGTATAATCACTGAATTTGGATACAGTAGGTATTCGAGCAGCATGTATTTTATTCATATATGTGGAGCAAAACGTGTTTCAAGGGTATATTCCCTCTTTATCAATTGCAGATGCAGTTGATAAAGAGGGAACATACCCTTGAAACGCGTTTTTCTCCACATGTATGAATAAAGTATATGCTGCTTGAATACCTACTGCATCCGAATTCAATGCTTATACCTCCAAGGCAGCGCCACTGCAAGTTTTTCTCTCCTTCACCCACGCTTGGTTTTACCGACTCCATAGAAGAGCCCGGTCAACTCTGCAGGCCGCAGCCAAGGACCTCCAATTTGCCACCCCTATGCCAAGGGGTTATACGCATGACATCAAGGTTTACCTAAGGTGGGCTCATTACTTAGGGCACCTGGGGTATTTATAACCCACGGTATTAAGCAAGGCGCTGCCCTCCATTTTTTCCTCTTATTTCCTCAATGTCATAGAGCAGCAGGACATTCCAGCAGTATGCTTGGGTTTATAGGGAGAGGTAGGAGCAGTAGAAAGAGAGAAGTGCTCATGCTGCAGTACAGAACACTGGTGAGGCCTTACTTGTATTGTGCGCAGTACTGGAGACAGTATCTCCAGAAGAATATAGATACTTTGGAGAGAGTTCAGAGAAGATACTAAACTAGTCCATTTACCAGGAAAGGTTAAAGGAATGCGCCCATGGAAAAATAAAATTTTTTTCTTTAATCAACTGGTGCCAGAAAGTTAAACAGATTTGTAAGTTACTTCTATTAAAAAATCGTAATCCTTCCACTACTGATCAGCTGCTGTATACTACAGAGGAAGTTCTTTTCTTTTTGAATTTCCTTTTTGTCTGACCACAGTACTCTCTGCTGACACCTCTGTCCATGTCAGGAACTGTTCAGAGTAGTAGCAGATGCCCATAGGAAACCTTTCCTGCTCTGGACAGTTGCTTAAATGGCCAGGTGTGTCAGCAGAGAGCACTGTGGTCATACAGAAAGGAAATTCAAAAAGAAAAGAACTTCCTCTGGAGCATACAACAGCTGATAAGTACTGGAAGAATTAAGATTTTTTTTTATAGAAGTCATTTACAAATCTGTTTAACTTTCTGGCACCCGTTGATTTAAACATTTTTTTTTACCAGTGGAGTACCCCTTTAACCCCTTGCCGCATATGGACGTTCATTAACGTCCATATGCGGCTCCCGAGGCATGATGCCCGCTCAGCGCAACCAGGACCCGTGACTAATGCCCGACATCGCCGATCGGGCTGATGTCCGGCATGAACTCTTTAGACGCGGCAATCAAAGTTGATCACCGCATCTAAAGTGAAAGTAAAAGCTTCCCGGCACAGGTCGGGCTGATCAGGATTATCGGGGTAAAATTGCGATGTCCCGATCAGCTAGAACACAACAGGAGGGTCCCTTACCTGCTTCCTGCGCCTCTGTTCGGCTATTGATTGCCCCAAGCCTGAAATCCAGACTTGCGCAATCAACCGTCGATAACAATGATCACTGCATTGCAATACAAAGGCAGTGATCAGTGTATTGAGTCAGTACTGCATGTTAAAGTCCCCTATGGGAGCTATAACATTGCAAAAAAAAGTTAAAAAAAGTTAATAAAGATCATTTATCCCCTTCCCTAATAAAAGTTTTAATCACCCCCCTTTTCCCAATAAAAAAAACTGTGTAAATAAAAATAAACATATGTGGTATTGCCGCGTGCGTAAATGTTTGACCTATAAAAATATATATTATACACCGCACAGTCAATTGCGTACGCGCAAAAAAATTCCAAAGTCCAAAATAGCTTATTTTTGTCACTTTTTATACCATAAGAAATGAATAAAAAGCGATCAAAAAGTCAGATCAAAACAAAAATGGTACCAATAAAAACTTTAAATCACGGTGCAAAAAATGAGCCCTCATACCACCCCGGAAAAATAAAAAAGTTATAGGTGTCAGAATAGAACAATTTTAAACATATTAATTTTCCTGCAAGTAATTCAAAATCAAACCTATATAAGTAGGGTATCATTTTAACCATAATGACCTACAGAATAAAGATAAGGTGTAATTTTTACTGAAAAATTTACTGCGTAGAAACAGAAGCCCCCAAAAGTTACAAAATGGCGTTTTTCTTCCATTTTGTCGCACAATGATTTTTTTTCAGTTTCGCCATAGATTTGGGGGTAAAATGACTGATGCCATTACAAAGTAGAATTGGTGGAGCAGAAAATAAGCCATCATGTGGATTTTTAGGCTCAAAATTTAAAGTGTTAGGATTTTTAAAAGGTAAGGAGGAAAAAACGAAAGTGCAAAAACTGAAAGACGCTCAGTCCTTAAGGGGTTAAAGGACCTTAAAGCGCAACTGTCATGAAATTTTGGAGCAATAACCTGCACACAGCCTTTGTACTGTTTGCAGGTGGTGGGTATAGCAATATTTTTACCTGAAATTTGCAGGCTTTCATGACGCCAAAAAATGCTTTTATTCAAAGCCACTGACGGTCGGATAGGCGTGGCGCGAGGTACGCAATACCCCGCCAATGCCACGCCCACCCCCACGCCTACCCCCATGCCTTCCCCCACGCCTACCCCGTATGTCAGCGCTGGGACCGCTGTGTGATTGAAACACAGGTCCCAGCGCATGCGCCCTTCAGCTAATCTAACCTGACCTCGCTCTAACCTCCCTCCCACTGCCATCTTCCTCCTCAGTTCGCCTGCGCAGTGCTAGGTGCAGAGAGCGCACTTCCTCTCTGCACCTAGTATCGAGAACTAACCTGATTGCACGCTGCTCTGCGCAGGCGCATTCAGGAGAAAGACGGTGGCGGGAGCGAGTGCTTGCTGGATGATACACAGCGGCGCGCAGGTTAGATTAGCTGAAGGGCGTATGCGCTGGGACCTGTGTGTCAATAACACAGCGGTCCCAGCGCTGACAGATGGGGTAGGTGTGGGGGTGGGCGTGGCGGCCGCAGGGCATCGCGCAACCACGCCTATCCGACTGTCAGTGGCTTTAAATAAAAGCATTTTTTGGCGTCATCAAAGCCTGCAAGTTTCAGGTAAAAATATTGCTCTACACACCACCTGCACACAGTACAAAGGCTGTGTGCAGGTTATTGCAGCAAGATTTCATGACAGATGCGGTTTAACATGTATAGCTTGGAAGATGAGACAGAAGGGAAATGATAGAAACGTTGTGTATGCATGGAATAGCCTTTCTGCAGGCGTGGTCGCTGCAAATACAGCGAAAGAGTTTAAGGGGGTACTCCACCCCTAGACATCTTATCCCCTATCCAAAGGATAGGGGATAAGATGTCTGATCCCGGGGGTCCGGCCGCTGGGGACCCCCGCAATATAGCATGCAGCACCCACCTGTTACTGCTCTGGAGGGTCACGACTCCGCCCCCGTGTGACGTCACGCCCAGTCCCCTCAATGCAAGTCTATGGGAGGGGGCGTGACTACCTCTTCACACTTAACTATTTCTGTACAAGTGTACAAGTTTTCGCTTCAGCCAAGTTTTCCTTCAGTGCTACAGCATTTTTGGATTCTGCATCAGCAGGTTACTTTATTGATGCTTCTTTGGTCCACAAGTATCATCTTCCTCTTACTCGGCTTGCCAAGCCCTTCATCTCCTCACTTCCGTACTGAATCTCTTGTCATGCAAGTGGGAGCATTGAAAAACGAAAAGATTGAATTCTATGTTCTATCACACTGTACTTCAGAGATTCTTCTTGGCCTTCCTTGGCTGCAAAGCCATTCTCCACACCTGGATTGGAGAACTGGAGAAATTATTTGCTGGGGACAATCCTGTAAAATTTTTTGCCTCCAATCAATTTCGTCTAAAATTGTTTTTTTACTTCCTCCTTTACCTGGCCTGCCACCACCTTACCAAGATTTCTCTGACGTTTTCTGCAAGAAACAGGCTGAGTCTCTGCCTCCACGACTGCCCTGTTGATCTTCTGCCTGGTACAGCTCCTCCTTGTGAAAGGATATACCTTCTATTGGTTCCTGAGACCAAAGCTATGGCTGAGTATATTCAGGAGAATCTCCAAAAGGGATTTATCCATAAATCCTCTTCTCCTGCTGGAGCTGGTTTCTTCTTTGTTGGAAAGAATGATGGCTCACTCAGTCCATGCATTGACTACAGAGGACTTAACAAAATCACGGTCAAGAACCATTACCCTCTACCTCTTATCTCAGAACTTTTTGACTGTCTACATAATGCCAAGGTCTTCTCCAAGTTGGACTTACGTGAAGTGTATAACCTCATTCGTATCCGCAAGGGAGATGAATGGAAAACGGCCTTCAATACTTGTGATGGACATTTTGACATCTCGTAATGCCTTTTGGTCACTACAGTGCTCCAGCCGTTCAAAAGTTTGTCAATGATATCTTCCACGATCTTCTCTACACCTGTGTTGTCGTATACCTAGATGACATCCTGATCTTCTCTTCCAACTTAGAGGAGCATCGTACTCATGTTCGTCTGGTTCTTCAGTGACTACAGAAGAATCATCTCTACTCCAAACTGGAGAAATGCCTGTTCGAGAAATCTAGTCTTCAGTTTCTTGGCTACATTGTCTCTCATCAGGGCCTGCAGATGGATCCAGATAAGTTGTCTGCAGTATTGGATTGGCCTTGTCCTTCGGGCCTATGTGCTATTCAACGCTTTTTGGGATTCCCAAACTATTATCGTCAATTTATCCCACATTTTTCATACTTGGTTGCTCCAATAGTGGATCTCACTAAGAAAGCATCTAATCCTAAGTCTTGGCCTCAAGAGGCTGAAGAGGCCTTCTCCCGTTTAAAGTCTGCATTTGCCTCTGCTCCCGTGCTTACAAGACGTGATCCGGAAAGGCCCTTTGCTTTGGAGGTTTATGCCTCATCTATTGGAGCAGGTGCCGTTCTTACTCAGAAAAACACCAAGGGCTAGACTGTTACTTGTGGGTTCTTCACCAAGACCGTCTCTCCTGCTTAGAGGAATTACTCCATTGGAGATCATGAAATCCTCGCTATCAAGCTAGCTTTGGAGGAATGGTGACATTTATTGGAAGGTTCTTCTCATCTGGTCAACATCTACTCCAACCATAAGAATCTTCTATACCTTCAATCTGCTCAGCGTTTGAACTCCCGCCAGGCAAGGTGGTCACTGTTATTTTCTAGGTTCAACTTCTTCATTCACTTCTGTCCAGCAGACAAGAATATCAGGGCTGATGCTCTCTCCAGGTCCTCTGACGTCATTGGTTTGGACTCCACACCTAGGCATATTATTCCTCCTGACTGTTTGATTCCTGTCGCTCCTGCCGATATTCAGCAAGTTCCTCCAGGAAAATCCTTTGCGCCTGCCAGATTGAGATGCAAGGTCCTGAAATGGGGCCATTCTTCCATTACAGCAGGACATCCTGGAATATGCAAGACTCTACTTCTTATCTCCCGCCACTTTCTGGTGGCCCCATCTTGAATGTGATGTTTCTGATTTTGGTTCGTTTCTGTGAAACTTGTGCCCCTGACAAAACTCCACAACAGAGACCTTCAGGACTCTAACAGCATTTACCCATTCCAGAGACTCCCTGGTCCCATATCGCCATTGGTTTTCATCACCGATTTGCCTCCATCTCATAATAACACTGTCATCTGGGTCGTTGTAGATTAGTTTTCCAAGATGGCTCATTTCATTCCTCTACCAGGTCTTATTTCTGCCCGAAGTACTGGAGAAGTACTTCTTGTTGCATGTCTTTCGTTTACATGGTCTTCCTCAACATATCGATTTGGATTGAGGTTTGCAGTTTGTCTCTAAGCTCTGGCGAACCCTTTGTAACCGTCTGAACATCAATCTGGACTTCTCCTTGACTTACCACCCTCAGTCCAAAGGTCTGGTGGAGAGGGTTAATCAAATCCTAGAGACTTATTGTCACGATGCCGGCTGGCAGGAGGTGGATCCTCTGTGCCAGAGAGGGATTGGCGTGGACCGTGCTAGTGGACCGGTTCTAAGTCACTACTGGTTTTCACCAGAGCCCGCCGCAAAGCGGGATGGTCTTGCTGCGGCGGTAGTGACCAGGTCGTATCCACTAGCAACGGCTCAACCTCTCTGACTGCTGAAGATAGGCGCGGTACAAGGGAGTAGACAGAAGCAAGGTCGGACGTAGCAGAAGGTCGGGGCAGGCAGCAAGGATCGTAGTCAGGGGCAACGGCAGGAGGTCTGGAACACGGGCTAGGAACAAACAAGGGAACGCTTTCACTAGGCACAAGGGCAACAAGATCCGGCAAGGGAGTGCAAGGGAGGAGATCAGATATAGCCAGGGAGCGGGTGGAAGCCAATTAAGCTAATTGGGCCAGGCACCAATCATTGGTGCACTGGCCCTTTAAGTCTCAGGGAGCTGGCGCGCGCGCGCCCTAGAGAGCGGAGCCGCGCGCGCCAGCACATGACAGCAGGGGACGGGAACGGGTAAGTGACCTGGGATGCGACTCGCGAGCGGGCGCGTCCCGCTGTGCGAATCGCATCCCCGACGGCCATGACAGTGCAGCGCTCCCGGTCAGCGGGACCGACCGGGGCGCTGCGGAGAGAGAGACGCCGTACGCGCTCCGGGGAGGAGCGGGGACCCGGAGCGCTAGGCGTAACAGTACCCCCCCCCCCCTTGGGTCTCCCCCTCTTCTTGGGGCCAAAGAACCTGAGGACCAAAAACTCAACCCGTGATGAGGTCCGATGCACATCAGGAGGGGTTCCGTGCGGTAACGCACGGCACAGTCCAATCTTTCATTGTTAACACAATTGATGTAGAGGGGTCTGGCGAGACTGGTCACAGGGACGTTGAACCTGTTGATAAGAGAGGCCAAAAAAAAATTTCCTGCAGATCCGGAATCCAAGAAGGCCATAGTAGAGAAGGAGAAGGTAGAGGCAGATATCCGCACAGGCACAGTAAGGCGTGGAGAAGCAGAGTTGACATCAAGAACTGTGTCACCTTTGTGCGGAGTCAGCGTACGTCTTTCCAGGCGGGGAGGACGGATAGGACAATCCTTCAGGAAATGTTCGGTACCGGCATAGTACAGGCAAAGATTCTCCATGCGGCGTCGTGTCCTCTCTTGAGGTGTCAAGCGAGACAGGTCAACTTGCATAGCCTCCACGGCGGGAGGCACAGGAACGGATTGCAGAGGACCAGAGGAGAGAGGAGCTGGGGGGAAAAAACGCCTCGTGCGAACAAAGTCCATATCCAGGCGGAGCTCCAGACGCCATCCGGAAGAACGCATGTCAATGCGAGTGGCAAGATGAATGAGTTCATGTAGGTTAGCAGGAGTTTCTCGTGCGGCCAGAACATCTTTAATGTTGCTGGATAGGCCTTTTTTAAAGGTCGCGCAGAGGACCTCACTATTCCAGGACAACTCGGAAGCAAGAGCACGGAACTGAATGGCGTACTCGCCAACGGAAGAAACACCCTGGGCCAGGTTCAGCAGGGCAGTCTCGGCAGAAGAAGCTCGGGCAGGCTCCTCGAAGACACCACGGACCTCAGCGAAGAAGGACTGGACTGTGGCTGTGGCAGGATCATTGCGGTCCCAGAGCGGTGTGGCACATGGTAGGGCCTTTCCAGGCAGGAGACCACGGCAGAGTCTAGAGTCCTCATCAAATTTGTCCGGCAGGGACAAGCAGGGGTTAGGAGCGGCCGGTTGCTGCGGAGGAGTTGCAGGAGCCGGCGGAGGAGATGGTTGTTGCAGCTGCTGTGTCTGTGACAGAAGTTGCTGTATCTGCGGCTGCAGCTGCTGTATCTGTGACTGAAGATGCAGTGTCACGGAGGTCAAGTATGCCAGCTGGTGATTTCGTTGGGCGATCTGTCGGGCTTGCTGGGCGACCAGTGTAGTGAGGTCGGCGACAACTGGCAGAGGAACTTCAGCGGAATCCATGGCCGGATCTACTGTCACGATGCCGGCTGGCAGGAGGTGGATCCTCTGTGCCAGAGAGGGATTGGCGTGGACCGTGCTAGTGGACCGGTTCTAAGTCACTACTGGTTTTCACCAGAGCCCGCCGCAAAGCGGGATGGTCTTGCTGCGGCGGTAGTGACCAGGTCGTATCCACTAGCAAAGGCTCAACCTCTCTGACTGCTGAAGATAGGCGCGGTACAAGGGAGTAGACAGAAGCAAGGTCGGACGTAGCAGAAGGTCGGGGCAGGCAGCAAGGATCGTAGTCAGGGGCAACGGCAGGAGGTCTGGAACACGGGCTAGGAACAAACAAGGGAACGCTTTCACTAGGCACAAGGGCAACAAGATCCGGCAAGGGAGTGCAAGGGAGGAGATCAGATATAGCCAGGGAGCGGGTGGAAGCCAATTAAGCTAATTGGGCCAGGCACCAATCATTGGTGCACTGGCCCTTTAAGTCTCAGGGAGCTGGCGCGCGCGCGCCCTAGAGAGCGGAGCCGCGCGCGCCAGCACATGACAGCAGGGGACGGGAACGGGTAAGTGACCTGGGATGCGACTCGCGAGCGGGCGCGTCCCGCTGTGCGAATCGCATCCCCGACGGCCATGACAGTGCAGCGCTCCCGGTCAGCGGGACCGACCAGGGCGCTGCGGAGAGAGAGACGCCGTACGCGCTCCGGGGAGGAGCGGGGACCCGGAGCGCTAGGCGTAACACTTATCTTCGGCATTTTGTTTTAGCTCGCCAAAAAGATTGGGTCGCCCTTCTCCCCTGGGCTGAATTCTCATATAATCCTAAGAATTCCGAGTCCACAAGGTCGTACTCCTTTTTTGTTGTCTACAGACTTCATCTCCATTCTTCTCTTCCTCTACCAGTATACTCTGTTGTGCCTGCTGTTGATGAGCTGGTCCATGGCTTCTCTACCATCTGGCAACAGATCCGACAGACGTTATCCCAGGTTTCTTCATGCATGAAGGCGCAAGCGAATAAAAGTAGAAGACCTCCTCCGTCCTTCTCTCCTGGTGACATGGTGTGGCTTTCATCCAAGTACATCTGCTTCAAGATCCCCTGTTACAAGCTCGGTCCTTGCTATCTTGGTTCCTTCCAGATTCTACAAAAAAAATCAACCGTCTCCTACAAACTCTGTCTACCTGCTACGTTATGTATTCCCAATTCCACCCACCTCTCTCTCCTCAAGCCTCTTATCATAAACTGGTTTTCTCAGAAGAATCTTGTCCCCACACCTGTCTTCGGCTCTTCAAGGTTAAAGAGATTCTTGCTACAAAAACTGTGAGAGGTAAAAAAAATTTGGGCCTACCGTAGGGTTACGGTCTAAGGAGACCAGAGTCTTGGGAGCCTGAGGAGAATATCCTGGACCGTGACCTTCTCAGGAGTTTTCTGACTCGTAAAAGGAAGGACCATAGGGGGGGTACTGTTACATTGTGCGCTCTGGCCGCACACACTGGCCGTGAGTGCATGCTCCCGTTACCTGCTGCTGCCGGTGGGGATGGGACTCGCATCGCGGGACTCGCCCGCATGCGAGACCTAGTCCGTTAATCACTCACCTGGTGCTTCTCCTGCCCCTGCCTCTGCCACTCTGCTCCGGCGCATGTCCCCGTCCCTTAGGGCGCGTGTGCGCCAGAGCTTTAAGATTTAAAGGGCCAGTGAGCTCATTAGTGTAATTCACCTGTGGCTCATTGATAAATTCCTCCACTCTCCTCACTTCCCTGACGGATCTTTGTCGCCTTGAGCCTGAGAGAAAGCATTCCTGTTATTGCCTTGCTGTGTATCTGATCCTTTGCTCCTTGACCTGACCTTGCTCTTGCCGCCTACTGACCATTTGCTATGTTCCTGACTACGCTACTGTGCTGCCTGCCCTGACCTTCTGCTATCCTGACTACGAGCTGTCTTATCCCTCCTGTGCCTTGCATCTCCTCAGCCGCCTGTGTGTTTGAGTCGTGCCAGAGGTAGCGACCTGGGTGCTGTCTGCCGCAGCAAGTCCATCCCGCTTTGCGGCGGGCCCTGGTGAAAACCAGTGGCACCTTAGAATCCGCTCCCTGGTATGGTCCGAGTCATCTGCCACACAGGTCCAGCTGATCCACATCCACCAGGGTTCCTGTCTTCTGAAACATGAGTGTTGCACAGAGCAAGTTGTCTAAAGCAGGTAAGACACAGGACACATAGTAGACCAGTGGTTTTCAACCAGTGGTGTTACAATACTTTTTTGATGATGTTACAATAGCCCATATCTTCATTTATAAACTTTGCTATAGTGTAGTGTTTCCCAACCGGTGTGCCTCCAGCTATTACAAAACTACTACTCCCAGAATTCCCAGACATCCTTCAGCCCTGAAATTCCATTGCTTTCAATGGAATTCTGCTGCACCATGCACATGGCAGATTTTCCATCTGCTGTAGAAATCCCAATTCTGGCCTGTGCCATAAGTATTGACATATAAATTCTTTCAGCAGAATCCGCTCAGAAATGCATTGCCATCTATGCAGCATTATGATGCGGTACAAGTGCCTGTATGTTCTGCAGGCGCCCGCTGGGCAGACATTTCTCAAATTTTCTGCTGTGTGGAGTTTTTTTATTTCTGCCAGTTTTTGAGCCAAAGCCAGAAGTGTATGCAAAAGGGATAGGACATATAAAGGAAGGACTTACATTTCTCCTCCCTTATGGATCCACTTCTGACTTTGGCTCAAAAACTGCAGTGGCAGTTTTTCAAAAACTGCCAGAAGAAAAAAAAAAAAATGTGGAAACAGCCTTATACTGAGGTATAGAAATGTTCTAACACTCTTTGTCTAGCTCTTATTGAATCCTGCACTAGTTCATGTTCAAGGTCACACTGACTTTATAGTCTTCTTTTATGTTACTGCACATTTTTTTCGGTTCACATTTGATTGCTATAAAGACATCTCCCACCTCTTGAGTATTTAGTGTCAGTTTCCCAGTTGAAGAAAACATCTACAGCTGTCCATGCTAATCTCATGTGTGTTGACTGCAAGTGTTGCCTCTGGGCCAATACCAGATTCCAGGATTGTAATAATGTGTAAAAACACTTTACTTAGTGTAAAACACTGTTACTGCTGTTCGCTGTGTCTGCCAATTTCCTTATTAAAATGGCCTGATGGGAACACCATCTGACTATATGATTATCTTAATTTTATTTCCTCCATTATTATGTAATATTTTTTTCATTATTTCTAGGTTGCTGCAGAGTCCTACAGGCTTACTAGCCCACGGTATATAGTCTATTGACCATTGCCTGTGTTTCAGTTGTGTTCCTTTAAGAACATCTATCACAGATCTAAAAAATGTTGATGGGATTAATATTTATGCTTTTAGCACTATTTTTCCCATAGGCAACATGATGGATTCCACAGAAAAAAGAAATGAGCTAATTCGGCCCCAGAGAGGTAATGGTAATGCTGACAGTGATGTGTCTCAATGGATCAGTTATCCGGATCCAGTGGTGGTGCTAACATGGAATTCACAAAAACTGTTGATATAGTGTATAGAGAAAGTAACATTGCACTCATCCTCCAGTTTGGTTGATAGTGGAGTTCATTCCTTTCATTCAGGCCCAATGGTCCCGTTGCTTGCAGTCTTGAGATCCATACTGCTTCCTTCTGCAGCAGACATGTGTTTAGGTCTTTCCCACTGTGGGTTCTTTTCACCATCTCAATTTTGAACCAGCAGAGACAGTCCGGGTTACTGCTGTGCATCTCTGGATGTTCTGAGAGAGGCACGGGACTCCTGAACCCAATCTTGTGAGGAGTAGATGTTCTCTCAGCTTCGTGAAAGCAAGTCGTATCGTGGAACTGATGTAAAAATGGCCACATGGGCAAAATAGACAGTACACAACATATGGGGTCCTACAGGTGATGAAGGACTTCACCAGTATGTCCATTCCTCCAATCTTATACATCTTGCCTGCTGCTACATATTTGCAGTGAGGGCAATGGCCACATTTGTGATTGTCTACTGGGGCCGTACTGTCCAGCCACGTCCTGTGTTTCTCAACCGAGGCGACAAACTTACTCCTGACAAGTTTATTCTTAATTGCTCTGCTATGTCTGAAGGTGACCAGGGGCAAGTGCAGCCTCTGGGCCAATACCAGATTCAAGGATTGTAATAATGTGTTAAAATACTTTACTTAGTGTAAAACACTGTTACTGCTGTTCACTGTTGTCTGCCAATTTCATGATGTAAACACCATCCGACTAAATTATTATCTTAATTTTATTTTCTCCATTATTATGTTTTTTTTTTTGTTTTGTTATTTCTAGGTCGCTACAGAGTCCTACAGGCTTACTAGCCCATGGTAGATAGTCTATTGTCCATTGCTTGTGTTTCAGCTGTGTTCCTTTAAGAATATCTATCACAGATCTAAAAAAATGTTGATGAATATTTATGCATTTAGCACAATTTTTCCCATATGCAATGTGCTGGATTCCAACAGGCTCCTTTATAAGTCTGTGGAGTTTACCACTGTCATCATATGACTCCAGTTCTGCACCATGGTTTTCATTCAAAATGGAAACCACAAAGTACATGTAAACGGAGCCTTAGTATGACATGATCCAGCTCTTCAGAGACAAAGCTTTATCTACCTATGAAGAATCCCAAAAACATGATTCTTGATGGCACTACAGATTCTTGTCTTATTTTAATTGTGTCAACTAAAAGGGTACTCCAGCGTATACCCTATCCACAGGATAGAGAATAATCTCTGGAACGGTGCGTGAAGATTCCTGTGCACAGAATTATGTTGATACCTCCTCTCCATGCATTCTCTATGGGAGTGCTTTAGACAGCTAAGTACAGCAATCGGCTGTCTCCAGCGCTGCCATGGACAGTTCATGGAGGGTGTGTGTCAACCCCACTCCTTGCACAGGGAGATTTGGGGCATAATTCTGGGGTCCCAGCAGTTTGACCCTCCATGATTAGATTATCCCCTATCCTTTGGATAGGGTATAAGTTGTCAGACACTTGAGAACCCCTTTAAAGTAGACACCGTTTTTATTGTGAATAGGGGATAAGTTATTGTGGTTACCCAGTACAGAATAAGGTATTCTTCTGTACTCATGTCCATCCCGTGTTGCAGATGCTGCTTCAATGTCCATCTTGGGCCAACTCTCCTTAGGACTCTCTATGATTAACAATATCATGCAATGTTATATACTAGTTAATGTATGAGTATTTTCTATTCACTTGTTACTTTAGGAATCCTGTTGCTATGAACCTTGTTGCTAGGGGAGTATTCAAAGGTGAACCAGGTGACTTATCCGGCCAATGAGATCTCTCTAAATTCCTCCAATATATAGTGAGGTGAGAGTTCAGTTCACTCTCTCTTGCTGTGGTACAGTTTGATGAAGTGTGAAGTCTGTCTGTAAGGTGATTCTGAAGGAGGCCTGAGGCCTAGTCCAGCAACCATGCATCTACTACCAGTTAACCCCAATACCAGGGGCGTACCTAGAGCATTTGGCACCCGGGGTGGAGCCTTTGTTTGGCACCCCCCCTTAAATACACCCCCTCCCTCCCCTCCCCCCAGGAGCGGACTGACAACACTCGGGACCCCCGAACCAAAAAAAAAAGGCAAGGGCCCCTGCTAGGCTCTGCAGCTCGTCAATCTTCTGCCACGCTCCTATTCCACCCAAATCCCACACACAATAAACTAAAATTTATATATGTAAGAAACACTTTAACGTAGGTAAATTTCTATGACCAATAATACTGGTATACAAGGAGTAAATATATACCACCACACAATAACCGGATAATACCGCCATACTGTACTGAATAAAACCACTATACAGACCAGTATACTATAAAGAATCTGTATACAATATAAGTGATTATATAAAGGACCATATGGCGGTAGATATCAGCTGTACACAGGATGTGTATACCATATAAGTGATTACAGTTACATTTTGTGACTCACAATTACTTATTTTCTGATCAGCGGCGTCCTCTTTCCTTTTCTTCTCCGTCCGGATAAGACTGCCATGTGGATCTCTTAACATCTGCAGGAAAAACATGTCAGACTCTGCATATATTCAGTGCCCTCCTCTTCACAATCTTTCCATCTATAGGCCCACAAACTGTAATAATGCCCTCCTTGGTGTCCTGCACAGTAAAAGGGCAGGTAGGTAGGTAGCAAGGTAACCCCCTCTTTCCCATAGGTATATGCAGAGTTACACCCCCCTCTTTCCCATAGATATATGCAGAGTTACACCTCCCCCTCTCTTTCCCATAGGTATATGCAGAGCTACGCTACACCCCCCCTCTTTCCCATAGGTATATGCAGAGTTACACCCCCCTCTTTCCCATAGGTATATGCAGAGCTAAATCCCCCACGCCCTCTTCCACATAGGTATATGCAGAGCTACACCCCCCTCTTTCCCATAAGTATATGCAGAGCTACACCCCCCTCTTTCCCATAAGTATATCTAGGGCTGGGCGGTATACCGATTCATACCGAATACCACATTTTTTGGGCTGCATGATATGAATTTTCCCCCATACCGCAATACCGGTTGGGCCCCTCCCTCTCGGGAATGTATTATCAGCCTAGCACAGCGCTGTCCCCACATCGGGGAACTAATCCTATGTTACCCGCCAGCACTGTTCTGCTCCCCCCAATTAATGATCAGCCCAGCTGGGTACTACTCACATATGTCAAGCACTGCCCTCCTCCTCTTTGTTGGGGGCCGCCGGGCGCTGGAACTCTATACTGTACGCCAGTGGTCTCCAACCTGTAGACCTCCAGATGTTGCAAAACTACAACTCCCAGCATGCCCGGACAGCCGGCGATGGAACTCTTTGTACGCCAGTGGTCTCCAACCTGCGGACCTCCAGTTGTTGCAAAACTACAACTCCCAGCATGCCCGGACAGCCAACTTCTGTCCGGGCATGCTGGGAGTTGTAGTTTTGCAACAGCTGGAGGTCCGCAGGTTTGAGACCACTGCTGTACGCTGTATACCTATGCCCGGGCTGCAAAAGATACAGAAAAAAAACTTAAATCACCCACGTCGGCCGCACGCTGGGGACGGGAACGGGAACTGCCGGCAGCCTATCACCGGCCAGAGCGATGCCCCACCCTGGCCAGTGATAGGCTGAGCCCACTGTCATGTATGACGCCGGCTTCCTACATGACAGTGGGCTCAGCCTATCAATGGCAGGGGCGGGGCATCACTCTGGTCGGTGATAGGCTGACGGCTGTCCGGCGTTCCCGTCCCCAGCGTGCTGCCGACGTGGGTGAGTAAAGAGTTTATTTTCTGTATCTTTTGCAGCCCGGGCATAGGTATACAGCGTACAGCAGTGGTCTCAAACCTGCGGACCTCCAGCTGTTGCAAAACTACAACTCCCAGCATGCCCGGACAGAAGTTGGCTGTCCGGGCATGCTGGGAGTTGTAGTTTTGCAACAACTGGAGGTCCGCAGGTTGGAGACCACTGGCGTACAAAGAGTTCCATCGCCGGCTGTCCGGGCATGCTGGGAGTTGTAGTTTTGCAACATCTGGAGGTCTACAGGTTGGAGACCACTGGCGTACAGTATAGAGTTCCAGCGCCCGGCAGCCCCCAACAAAGAGGAGGAGGGCAGTGCTTGACATATGTGAGTAGTACCCCACTGGGCTGATCATTAATTGGGAGGGAGCAGAACAGTGCTGGCGGGTCACATGATTTTTTTTTTGGGGGGAAGCCGAACACCGCACATGATAGGGTCGGGGGGGGGGTCAGAACAACGCTGGCGGGTCACATGACTTTGAGAGGGGAATAACGTTATATACCGTGGAACCGCCGTAAGTTAAAAAAATAACGTGATACACATATATGGTCATACTGCCCAGCCCTAGGTATATGCAGAGCACCCCCCCTTCTCCCCCCTTTCCTATAGTTATATGCAGAGCACCCCCCCTATAGGTAAATGGAGAGCACCCCCCCTCTCCTATAGGTAAATGCAGAGCACCTCCCCTCTCCCCCTTCCCTATAGGTATATGCAGAGCACCCCCCTCTCCCCCCCTTCCCTATAGGTAAATGCAGAGCACCCCCCTCTCCCCTGTAGGTAAATGCAGAGCACCCCCCCTCTCCCCCCTTCCCTATAGGTAAATGCAGAGCACCCCCCCTCTCCCCCCCTTTCCTATAGGTAAATGCAGAGCACCCCCCCTCTCCCCCCCTTCCCTATAGGTAAATGCAGAGCACCTCCCCCCCCTTCCCTATAGGTAAATGCAGAGCACCCCCCCTCTCCCCCCTCCCCTATAGGTAAATTCAGAGCACCCCCCCCCTCCCCCCTCCCCTATAGGTAAATTCAGAGCACCCCCCCCCCTCTCCCCCATAGGTAAATGCAGAGCACCCCCCCTCTCCCCCCCTTCACAATAGGTAAATGCAGAGCACCCCCTCCCCCTTCCCTATAGGTATATGCAGAGCACCCCCTCCCCTATAGGTAAATGCAGAGCAACCCCCTCTCCCCTATAGGTAAATGCAGAGCACCCCCCTCTCCCCTATAGGTAAATGCAGAGCACCCCCCTCCCCTATAGGTAAATGCAGAGCACCCCCCCTCTCCCCCCCCCTTCCCTATAGGTAAATGCAGAGCACCCCCCTCTCCCCCCTTCTCTATAGATAAATGCAGAGCACCCCCCTCCCTCTCCCCCTTCCCTATAGTTAAATGCAGAGCTCCCCCCCTCCCCCCTTCCCTATAGGTAAATGCAGAGCACCCCCCCTCTCCCCCCTTTCCTATAGGTAAATGCAGAGCACCCCCCCTCTCCCCCCCTTCCCTATAGGTAAATGCAGAGCATCCCCCCTCTCCCCCCTTCCCTATAGGTGAATGCAGAGCACCCCCTCCCTCTCCCCCTTTCCCTATAGGTAAATGCAGAGCACCCCCCCTCTCCCCGCTTCCCTATAGGTAAATGCAGAGCACCCCCCTCTCCCCCCCTTCCCTATAGGTAAATGCAGAGCACCCCCCTTCCCTATAGGTAAATGCAGAGCACCCCCCCCTCCCTCCTTCCCTATAGGTAAATGCAGAGCACCCCCCCCTCTCACCCATAGGTAAATGCAGAGCACCCCCTCCCCCTTCTCTATAGGTATATGCAGAGCACCCCCCCTCCCCCCTTCCCTATAGGTATATGCAGAGCAACCCCCTCTCTCCTATAGGTAAATGCAGAGCACCCCCCTCTCCCCTATAGGTAAATGCAGAGCACCCTCCTCTCCCCCCTTCCCTATAGGTAAATGCAGAGCACCCCCCTCTCCCCTCCCTTCCCTATAGGTAAATGCAGAGCACCCCCCCTCCCTCTCCCCCTTCCCTATAGGTGAATGCAGAGCACCCCCCCCCACTCCCCCCTTCCCTATAGGTAAATGCAGAGCACCCCCTTCCCCCCTTCCCTATAAGTAAATGCAGAGCACCCCCTCCCTCTCCCCCCTTCCCTATAAGTAAATGCAGAGCACCCCCTCCCTCTCCCCCCCCCTTCCCTATAAGTAAATGCAGAGCACCCCCTCCCTCTCCCCCCCTTCCCTATAGGTAAATGCAGAGCACCCCCCTCTCCCCCCCTTCCCTATAGGTAAATGCAGAGCACCCCCCTTCCCTATAGGTAAATGCAGAGCCCCCCCCCTCTCCCCCCCCCCTTCCCTATAGGTAAATGCAGAGCACCCCCCCTCTCCCCCCCCTTACCTATAGGTAAATACAGAACACCCCCCCTCCCTCTTTCCCCCTTCCCTGTAGGCATATGCAGAGAAAAAATAAAAATTAAAAAAAAAAGATGCTCACCTGATATCCCACGCAGCGATCTCCTCAGCTGTAGGGCCCGCCTCTTCTCCCCTCCACAGTACAGGCGCCGGATGAGTGACGTCACCAGCGCCTGTACTGCGTGCTGCGTGGGGGCGGAGGTCACGTCTCCTCTGTGTAGCTGCAGATGCGGCTCACACAGAGGGGACACCTTCTCCTGTATGTGCGTGTATCGCGCATACAGGAGAATGTAGCTGTCACGATTCGGCTTACAGGTTGTGGATCCACTGTGTCAGCGAGGGATTGGCGTGGACCGTGCTGGTGGACCGGTTCTAAGAGGCTACTGGTGTTCACTAGAGCCCGCCGCAAAGCGGGATGGTCTTGCTGCGGTAGTAGCAACCAGGTCGTATCCACTAGCAACGGCTCAACCTCGCTGACTGCTGAGAAGGCGTGGGACAGAAGGACTAGGCAGAGGCAAGGTCAGACATAGCAGAAGGTCGGGGCAGGCGGCAAGGTTCGTAGTCAATATGGATAGCAGGAGATCAGGTAACACAGGCTTGGACAACACTAAACGCTTTCACTGGCACAAGGCAACAAGATCCGGCAAGGGAGTGCAGGGGAAGTGATGTGATATAGCCAGGGAGCAGGTGGAAGCCAATTAAGCTAATTGGGCCAGGCACCAATCATTGGTGCACTGGCCCTTTAAGTCTCAGAGAGCTGGCGCGCACGCGCCCTAGAGAGCGGAGCCGCGCGCGCCAGCACATGACAGCCGGGGACCGGGACGAGTAAGTGACTTGGGATGCGATTCGCGAGCGGGCGATTCCCGCTGTGCGAATCGCATCCCTGCCGGCAATGTCAGTGCAGCGCTCCCGGTCAGCGGGTCTGGGAGAGAGACGCCGTGAGCGTTCCTGGGAGGAGCAGGGACCCGGAGCGCTCGGCGTAACAGTAGCGCTTATTGCTGGGGATCTGGGACGAGTGTGCCGGACCTCAGTAGCTGCGGCGGGTCAGTCCGCCCCTGGCACCCCCCTTGAGAGTGGCACCCGGGGCAGGCCACCCCCCACCGCCCCCCCCCCCCTTGGTACGCCACTGCCCAATACCCAGGTAAAAGTCAAAGCCTTGCGGTAAGCCTTAAAGTCCGAGGATTAGTCAAGTTAGTAAAGTCCAAGTGACTAAAGTCTAGCGTGGGCTGCATGCAAGTCAAGTCAGTCAAATACAGCACAATCAACTATAAGTCCCAGCAAGCCGATATGCTTCCCAAAGTTCACCTTGCATCTCCTTCACGCTAATCTGAGCTGTAGCGGATTGTACCATCTTTCCAACCTCTGTAAAGCAAACCAGTTATCCGTAACCTTGCGTTGGAGTGATTATTTGCCCCCTGCCTGGCACACGGGGAGCTGGTCTACCTCAGGTGGTGTATAGTTCAACCATGCCCTGGCATCACGAAACTGTGAATTACACATTACCCTCACCCGACACCCCATTATCCCTTTATATTATGGATAGAGGATAAGTTATCAAACACTGGTTAACCCTCAGTTCCTGCTTGATTGTATATTCTGGCTCACCATCACCTAATGTGTACTATATGAGGGTTAACAAGCTATGCAGGAATCCTATGGGCTGGTCATAAGTTATCTTTACAGGGGTCGGGTTACACATTGCCTCCAGATGTAAAGACCTATTAGGGGGACAATCATATGAATTTAGAAAATTTGTGTTATAGAATACTGGGGTTTTAAGAAGTCAATTGATAAAGTTACAGTCTCTGGCATTAGTGTGTGTATGATAAGTGTACTATATATCTTATGCTTGCATTGTATTTAAAGCCATAGCAGCTCTACCAAGGGCCATTGTATAGAAGCCTCAATTTACCAAGGATTTCTCTATTTTACACAGAACGTCTAAAACTGATTAATCTTTGTCCGTCTTTAAAGTGTCTTACAGTAAATCACATGGATTGGTTGTATTCATCAAAGAGCATTCCTGTACACCAGAGGACTAGATTTTATGTCACACCAGAAAAGGCTATAAAAGACATCTGTGTCCTAAACTCCATGAGTGAGCAGCAGTAACAGGTCCTGAAGGACAAGATGAAGAACATAGTTTGTGTTAAAGTATTTACCATATATTGTTGTGTATAAAGGACAGAAGCAAATTCTACTTTTAAAATAAACATTTGCCTCTATGGCATTAAGTAATCATATTGAAGAAATAGTAGGGGAATAGTTCATGCTAACAGTGCTTAGTTTTCTCTATTAACTCCATTCAAAATATCAAGACAATTTACTTAACCCCTTAACGACCACGGACGTAAATGTACGTCCTGGTTTGGCAGGACTTCCCGCACCAGGACATACATTTTCATCCTGTGTATGACTGCGAGCATCGGAAGGGTGCTCGCGTCATACACAGCAGGTTCCGGCTGCTAGCAGCAGCCGGGGACCCACCCGTAATGGCCGACATCCGCGATTGTGCGAATGTCTGCCATTAACCCCTCAGATGCCGTGATCAATACAGATCACGGCATCTGCGGCATTGCGGTACTTTGATTGGATGATCGGATCGCCCGCAGCGCTGTCGCGGCGATCTGAACATCTGTAATGGCGGCCGGAGGTCCCCTCACCTGGCTCCGGCCGTCTCCCGGGGTCTTCTGCTCTGGTCTGAGATCGAGCAGACCAGAGCAAAAGATCACCAAAAATACTGAGCATTGCTGCGTCCTATGCATAGCACTGCACAGTATTAGCAATCAAAGGATTGCTATAGATAGTCCCCTATGGACATAAAAAGGGACATAAAAAGTGTAAAAAAAAGTTGAAAAATTTAAAAATAAAAAGTAAAATAAAAGTGAAAAATCCCCTCCCCCAATAAAAATGAAAATTGTCAGTTTTTCCCATTTTATCCCCAAAAAGCGTAATTAAAAAAAAAAAAAACATATTTGGTATCGCTACATGCATAAATGTCCAAACTATCAAAATATAATGTTAATGATTCCGTACGGTGAATGGCGTAAACGTAAAATGTTTTAAAAAATGTCCATTTTATAAAAAAAAATTTATAAAAAATTATCTAAAAGTTTTATAACAGTCAAACCATGAGTCTTTTATTGAAGAGAGTTGATAGCAATATACAGAATGTAAATGGTAGGTATGGATGCCCATATGGGCGTTGTGGTACATGGTAACAAATAAAACAGTTACAACACATAACTAGGAGGAGACATCTGATCAGTTTACAATAATAATTGCACTGGAACCATAATGCATACATAGGAGGAAAACAGATAAGAATAATATTGGTTGGACCGGTCGTCGCCACAGAGGGAACCCAAATCTAGCGTAAAACATGGAGGCCATCACCCACCCCCACTCAATAAAGAGAGAGGCATGTTTGCATAGAAGGACAATAAGGAGAAAGCAGCCATGCCTCCCACAACTTATCAAAACATTCTACCCTACTCTCACGTATGGCTGATAACTTTTCACACAGCATGATGTAGTTGACCTTATCAATAACCTTATGAAAAGACAAGGATGGGGATTTCCATTGTGCAGCTATATGTATCCTGGTGGCCATAAGAATGAACTGAGCCATCCGAAACGTACGGAACGGCATCCTGCTAGGTTTATTACTTAAGAGACAGAAGGAAGGGGAACAGGGCATGCGAACACCAAACAGGTTCTTCAAGACTACATGGATCTGCCTCCATAACCGCACTGCCTGTGGGCAGCTCCACCAAATATGGTGCATAGAACCAACAGCTCGACACCCCCTAAAGCACAGGGGAGAGACCGAGGGATAAATTGAATGCAGTCTGGAGGGAACCATATAGACTCTATGCAGAATCTTGATTGAAGTCTCCATTAAGGAGACCTGCCAGCTGCCCCTGCTGACAGCCGTACAGCATGCGTGCCACTGGGGCAATGTGAGGGTCACATTCAGGTCACGCTCCCAATCCTTCATGAAGCGTAATTTGGTGTCTGCGGGAGGGGCATTCAAATGAGCATAAATTCTAGAAAGCAAGCCAGGCAGTGTAGGGCTGTATATCAAGGCCGCTTCGTAAAAGGTGGTATCCACCCTAAAGCCTCGAGTGCCCAGAGAGGAGTAGTATGATAGAACCTGTAGAGCACGAAAGTGCTCCCCAGGTGGGAGGTGATGTATAGAATATAGCTGTGCCAGAGTAATCAGTTGTTTGCCCACCAGCAGGTCATATAGTCTAGTCAATTTAGCAGTGTGCCACCATGAAAAGGGAGCGGTAGAAATGCCAGGCTGAAAAGTGGGATTAGAAAGAAAGGGAAGGAGGGGAGGGACCGAGGATTGTAAAGAAAATTTAAAGCGGACCAAGCGCCAAAGAGACAGAGAGAATAAAGTAATTTGCGCTGTAGAGGGGAGAAGGGTTGCAACAGGACAAGAGGACCACATCAAAGCTGAGATAGAATAGGGACAGACTAGAGATTCCTCCAGAGCCACCCACCCAGGGGCACCCCGTATTGCATGTGTAAGGGCAAGTTGGGCCAATCTGGCTGCATAATAGTATTTCATCAGACTTGGAACAGAAAGTCCACCCATTCTTTTATGATAATGCATAGTTGTCCTATTAATCCGGGGGCGACGGCCATTTCAGATTCCAGTAATGGAATAGGGCACGTTGGAGAGAGCACACGTCCTTCTTCACTACCGGGATGGGGAGGGAACGAAACAGATAAAGGATACGGGGCAGAATAACCATCTTAAAAACATTTATGCGGCCCACCCAAGAAATATGAGGGAACGACCATCTATTTAAGTCCCCCCTAATAGAGCGAAAGAGTGGGGGGTAATTAGCAACATATAGGGATTTGAGGGATGTAGTAAGAGTAACCCCCAGATAAGACAAGCCCCGTGAAGAGTCATGGAACCCAAAATTCAGGGAAATCAAATGACGCATCTCAGGTGGAACATTGCAGAACATAACCTCTGACTTAGCCACATTCACTTTCAATCCCGACAACCCAGCAAACTTATCCAAAAGCGAGGTCAAATTAGGAAGGGAAATCTGGGGACTTGTCAGCGTCAATAAGAGATCATCAGCAAATAGGTTAGTTTTGTATTCGGTTGTACCCACTGTAAGCCCCTTAATGTCAAGATTATCCCTAATAGCGACTGCTAGGGGTTCCATCACCAGCGCAAAGAGCGCTGGCGAAAGGGGGCATCCCTGTCGGGTACCTCGGCCTATAGAGATAGGGGAGGGTGACGTAGAGGGTAGTTTAAGATAGGCTGTCGGGGTCGAGTAAATGCTCTGCAATGTGCGAACAAAGGAACCAGAGATGCCAAATTTAGATAACACCTGAAATAAGTACGGCCAGGAAACCGTATCAAAGGCCTTTTCTATGTCCAATGCCAGGGCTAACATTGGAGTTCGGGTGACATCAGAATAGTTAATTAGATTTAGAATTTTCCTAATGTTATCCGGTGCTTGGCGGCCCGGAATGAACCCCACCTGGTCTTGGTGGATAAGGGAGGGTAGGAAAGAGTTAAGTCTAGAAGCAAGGATAGAAGTGAGTAACTTAGAATCAACATTAAGAAGAGAGATAGGGCGATAGTTAGAGGGGAGAGAGTGGTCCTTAGAGGGTTTAGGTAAAACAGTGATCAAAGCGTCGAGAAACTCTGAAGGGGGAGTAGCACCAGACATTATGGAGTTAAAGAAGGAGACAAGAGGGGGGATCAGCTGGGAAGAGAATGTCTTGAAGTATGAAGAGGAAAATCCGTCCGGGCCGGGGGACTTGCCCAATTTGAGATGATTAATAGCTTGCTCTACCTCCTCCGCCGTGATGGGGCCATTCAGTGTCTCCCGGTCCAGAGCAGATAGAGTAGGGAGTGACAGGGGGGACAAAAAGGCATGTAAAGAGGTGGAAAAAGAGTTGGGAAGAGGAGGGGCTGAGTAAAGGTGAGTATAGAAAGCAGAGAAAGTTTCATAGATACGGTCTGGGTGGGAGGTGCGGAGGCCAGGCTTCAATTGAACACTATGGACTCGATTGAACGAGGATGTTTTTTTAAGCATAGCAGCCAACAGTCTATCAGGCTTATTCGCCTGTCTATAATATGTCGCTCCAGTCCATCTCAAAGCCTTTTCCACCTTTGTGGAGAGTAGGGCATCCAGCTGCAACCTGGTCTCCGCAATAGATCTGTAGAGATAGGGGGTAGGGTCCTGCTGGTGTGCAAAAACTAACCTGGAAAGTTTGGCTTCCAAAGCCACTTGGACTCTTGTTCTGTCACGTTTCAAACCCGTTGCCACAGAGATCAGGCGGCCTCGCACATAGGCCTTATGAGCCAGCCACGTCCAATGAGGGGATGATTGAGGAGAACTGTTCAGAGTGAAATAAGACGTGATATCAGATTCAAGTTGGGTCTTAATGCGTGGCATAGTCAACAGTGATTCATTCAATCTCCACCTATAAGGGAGTGTGAGGGGGGACATAAAGTTAAAGACCGACAACACCACATCGTGGTCTGACCACGACATGGGGACATGTCGGGAATAAAGTAGTTGAGGTACCGTGGCAGCATTAACCAATATCCAGTCTATTCTCGTATAGTGACGCTGAACCGGGGAATAATAAGTGTATCCTCTACTATTACCATTATGTTCTCTCCAAGTATCTACTAGGGAGTGTGTAGTAAACAGGTTAGAAAGCAGGCGCTGTTGGGTCCCCGACCTACGAAACTGAACCGTATTAGATCGGTCCAACTTGCCATTAAATACGAAATTAAAGTCGCCAGTCCAGATCAAGGTCTCGTACGTCAGGGACCCAAGAGTGGTGCACATGTCTTTAAAGAATAAAATAGGGTTATCAGTAGGGGCATAAGTATTCATAAGACACACTGTCTTCCCATACAAGGATCCCAAAATAATCAGGTAGCGACCCTCCGGATCGCATTTAGCGTCTGATACTTCGAGTGGGAGGGAGTTGCGTAAAAAGACCGCAACTCCCCTGCACTTACTAGTAAAAGACGCTCTATACCCCCTCATATAGGATTTATGGAAAAAATTGGGGTAGCTGGACACAGTAAAATGCGATTCTTGTATACAAATTATATCAGGCCTGAGTCGGGTGTAAGCTAAGAACGCCATCCTTCTTTTAGAGGGGGAATTAAAGCCCCTCACATTATGAGAAATTACTCTACACATAGGCAATAGAATGAAGAGCGTAATAGGTTGACCAAAAGGGAAGGGGCCATCTCCTGATATACAGTACAGAAGGCGACGACCGATCCAGGAACAT
Source organism: Hyla sarda (assembly GCF_029499605.1). Classification (NCBI taxonomy): domain Eukaryota; kingdom Metazoa; phylum Chordata; class Amphibia; order Anura; family Hylidae; genus Hyla; species Hyla sarda. The sequence goes on from NC_079191.1 coordinate 119,844,924, forward strand.
CTCCAGCAGTGCAATACAGGTACATAGATAGAGAACCTCCTAAAACAACAAGAGAAACAAAAGCAAACAAAACAATACAAATAAAAACACAATTGTACTCGGGAAAGATGGTCCAGAGTACCACTAGAACCATCGAACTTCCCACACCCCGGCCGGGGTAGATGAGGCACATCAGTCCACTCACGTCTAGCCTATTACATGGATGATCCAAGCAAAGAGTGCAAGTCAAGATAGGAGGGGGAAGGGAAAGAGTGGAGGAAAAGAAGGCAAAAAAGAAAACATAGGACTGAGAGTTAAGGGGAAGCAAGAGAAAAAGAGAACAAAGAGCCTGTATAGGTGAAGGAGGTAGGAAAAGGTAATGAAGTAGGGGAGAAAGAGGGCGAGGGAAGGGCAGTTATTGACACAAGGTAAAGGCCCGACTGGCCAGGTCCAGGCAGTATAGTCTAAAGTATAGTAGGCATCAGTGGTAGGGTCAGGCGTGGTAGGCTCCAGTAAGAAGTCCCCAGATATCCATCACAGCATACAGGCAAGCGTGTCAGAGAAGGGGGAATCAGGCCTAGTACACTAAGCCAGGGGTCCCGTATGAGCAATAAGGAAACACAGGCAGTTCGGAGGCAAGCAACAGCGAGCAGTCGTGAACAATGAAAATCCAAATGAGTAGGGTCCAGGTCGCCTCGACCATTTACCAATAGAAGTCAGGGGCAAAACAACATGTGTAGCAGATGGGGCAAGGAAGTCCCCAGGTCCTCAGTCCAACACATGTGCAGGCATATCAAAATAAGGGGGGATCCGGGGGCCGCATGTACCATCGAGGGTCCCACAGGGGTAACATGGAGGCCCGGGTGGAGCAAAACGGGGCAGGTAGGATACAGCCCACAAACAGAGTCCCGGACTGTGATTTCAAGCAGGTTGGCGTGGTTCCTGGGAGAGGGGACGATCCCGTCCAGCCCGTGGCGCCGGGGTCCATACTCTGGTAGGACGATTCGTTCTTTGAGGCATGGATGGAAGATCCACAAGGGGTATGCGGGCCTGCAGCAGGACCTCCTGTGCATCAGGTAATGAGCGTACCGTGTGAGATTTCCCCTTCAGTTGAAAGGACAGGGAGAACGGGAACCCCCATTTGTATTTTATCTGCTCTCGCTGCAATGCTAAAGTGACCGGACGAAAGTCCCTGCGGCGGGCCAATGTGGAGGGAGCCAGATCTGAGTACAGGTGCACCGAAGGAGGCATCCCAGGAAGCACCGTTAGGTTGCGGGCAGCGGTCAGCAGGACATCGCGAACTTCGGGGTAGTGCAGCTTTAAGACCACATCCCGGGGTAAGTCAGGGCCCCTCGGTGAAGTCGTCCACTGCTTTAGTCAGAGCCGAGTGGAACATTTTCTTGATATTGCGAAACATGGCCGCTGGCGTGAGGTCTGTAGGTGCAGCAGGCTCCTCCCCATCAGATAGTCCGAGCGGGGAAGCATCCCGCTCCGCCGCCATCTTTGAGCGGGCCCCCGAGCGGAATAAGTCAGGAATAGACTGTGAGAGAGCTTGCGAATTGCGGAGCGCTCCCCTCCTACCCGACCTGGGCATATTCAGAAGTTGATTGGTATGTGGATCAGCGTTATGGAGCCGAGATTCGGCGCTTAAGAAGGCTATAGAGACACGAGTGGCGCGGAGCTCACATCACCTGCTTCCTCTCCGTGAGCCGCGCGCATGCGCCTCATCCTAAAAGTTTTATATATGCAAATGTGGTATATAAAAAAAGTACAGATGACGGCGCAGAAAATTAGCCCTCATACCAGCCTATATATGGAAAAATGAAAAAGTTATAGGTGGTCAAAATAGGGCGATTTTAGATTACTGATTTTGTACAAAAAGTTTTTGATTTTTTTTTTAAGCGGTACAAAAATATAAAAGTATCTAGCCATGGGTATCATTTTAATCGTATTGACCCACAGAATAAAGAACACATGTCATTTTTACCGTAAATTGTACAGTGTGAAAACGAACCCCTCCAAAATGTTCAAAATTTTGGTTTTCATTTAAATTTCCTCCCTAAAATTTTTTTTGTTGGGGGGTTCGTCGTACATTTTATGGTAAAATGAGAGGTTACATTACAAAGTACAATTGGTCATGCAAAAAATAAGCCCTTATATGGGTCTTTAGATGGAAATATAAAAGAGTTATGGATTTTAGAAGGCGAGGAGGAAAAAACGAAAAACGCAAAAATAAAATTGGCCTGGTCCTTAAGGTTAAAATGGGCTTGGTCATTAAGGGGTTAAAGGGGAACTCCGGTGGAAACAAGTAGAAAACAAACGTTTTCAAATCAACTGGTGCCTGAAAGTTAAACAGATTTGTAAATTTCTTCTATAAAAAAAAAATCTTAATCCTTCCAGTACTTATCAGCTGCTGTATAAAACAGAGAAATTTGTGATTTTATTTTCTGTCTGACAACAGTGCTCTCTGCTGACACCACTGTCCATGTCAGGGACTGTCCAGATTAGAATCATATCCCCATAGAAAACCTCTCCTGCTCTGGACAGTTCCTGACACGGACATAGCTGTCAGCAGAGAGCACTGTTGTCAGACAGAAAAGAACTTCACAAATTTCTCTGTAGTATATTTGGAGCATACAGCAGCTGATAAGTACTAGAAGGGTTAAGATTTTTAAATAGAAGTGATTTACAAATTGGTTTAATTTTCTTGCACAAGTTGATTTTCATTTTTTTTTCTCCTCACCGGAGTTCCCATTTAAAAAAAGAAGCAATTCCTTTAATGCTTGTGCATTCTTATACCATATTAACATGCACATATAGGGGGGAATTTATCATTGGTTTAACCCTGGTTTTGTGGTGTACATTTGTCTCACAGTTTGTCTCAGATGCTATTACAGTATGAGGCATTTCATAGCAAATTTAGCTTTAGAAAGTTTTTCAAAAAGAACATACCAAGTTAAAATTTTAGTTGATATCATCCAGTGGTAAGGAATTCATCATGGGCGACTTTTCAGTTTGTCGCATCTCTTGTCGCAACTGCCCTTACTGAGGCGCAAATTGGGGATTTTCCTAGCCTTGGTGCTGGAAAATATAGATTTTATTAAAGACAAGAGATGAGTATTATGCAAATTACTTTCTTTTACTGCATCTTTTGCATCTGACGCGTTTCAGAAAGAACGCTTTCCTTCCTCAGAGATCTCTGAGGAAGGAAAGCATTCTTTCTGAAACGCGTCTGATACTTTTTTGGCCCATTTTGTGTTCAGTAGTGACGTCACTGACTAACAACAACGACAAAACCTTTTGTGGGTCACGGTGCTTTTTTTTGCACTAAAAGGGAAACGAACCGGTGAGACGCTTCCGGACGGAGAAGTTCTCCCGATGTACGGCTCCCTGTCCCGTCGGAACTCTGTATTAGTCCATTATACACTTGGGGATCCCGCAAATTGCACGGGAATACAGTGAAATCCAACAACCATTAGGTATTTTGGTGCAGAGTAACATCAATGGACATATAGATAGTTGTCTAGTGAGTAAACTAGATACTTGGATTTAAACTAGAAACAGCGCTGCATATCGGACTAATTGAATTCATTTTAGGAAGGTGTCAGAAATAGTGTGGAATAAATAGCTATGCCTGCAAACAGTGGGGGATTCTAATGGTTGCATTTATGTTTCTTTAGTAGTGAATTGTATCCATTTCTTTGAAACTGAACTCGCAGGCTCCTGTTACGTATCACAATAGAAGTAAGTGAATAATTAATTTAGATCTGCTCGCTTCCTAAGCGCCAATACACATATTGTATTTTATTGGAGTATCATATTTTAGGTGGTGATACAGGGATCCACCAGGTTTTATATAGGCTGCTTGGATTTACATCGCAATTTGGAGATTTGTAAATTACTTCTATTAAAAAATTTTTAATCCTTCCAGTACTTTTTAGGGGCTGTATACTGCAGAGCAAATGTTTTTCCTTTTGGATTTTTCTTCTGTCTGACCACAGTGCTCTCTGCTGACACCTCTGTCCATTTTAGGAACTGTCCAGAGCAGCATATGTTTTCTATGGGAATTTTCTCCTGATTCGGACAGTTCCTAAAATGGAAAGCAGAGGTCAGCAGAAAGCACTGTGGTCGTGACAGAAGAGAAATCCAAAAAGAAAATAATTTCCTCTGTAGTATGCAGCCCCGAAAAAGTACTGGAAGGATTAAGCTTTTTTAATAGAAGTAATTTACAAATCTGTTTAACTTTCTGGCACCAGTTGATTTAATAAAAAAAAAATGTTTTCCACGGGAGTACCCCTTTAACCAATCTCCTTGCCAAAGTAGATCTCTCACCAAATGGCTGCCTTCCATTTTGAAATGTTGGTATTTTACATATCCGTTGAGATGTCTTAAATTGGTACAGGGCTGTGACCTCTGTCTTTCTTTTTCACTAAGAATAGGTTGCTTATAAAACCTGGAGTGTGAAAAGGTATTTGAGTGATAGCCTTTTTGGAACATAGTTCCTTGATTTCTAATGTAATGAGACCTTTGACTTGGTTGGAAAAATGTATGTGATGAGGTATTTCCCATTGAATTGGAAGAGTATAAACCTCTATCTGATATCCCATTATTGTGTTTAGTATCCAAGAATCTGATGTTAGAATAGACCAATTTTGGAAAAAATGGGTTAGTCTGCCTCCTAGGGGAAAATTTGATTCTAGAGGAAGAAATAGACTTACCTGAAGAAGGCCGAGATCTGGGGTATCCAAGGGCGACCTCTGGGTGGGAAGAAGGGTGTTGGTTGTTGGAATGTAGGAGGTTGGGAGGTACGGTCGTAGGAATAATAGCCTCTATAAGGTCTACGATCCACAAATTGGTGGCCGGGAAAAAGGCTCCTGCCTCTCCTGGCCTTGTGAAAAACCTTGCAATTGAAAACTTTCTTCATGGAGGATTGAGCTTTCTCCAAAGAAGAGAAGAGGTTAACATATTTATTTAATTCCTTAACAAAGGAATCGCCAAACAAAAAGCCCTCTGTAGAGGTATGGGGTTCAGATTGAGCTAAATTGACCAATTGTAGGTGAAGTTTGAGAAGGATTGACCTTCTGCGCTCACAATTCAGAGCCGCATTGGTATTACCCAATAAACAGGCAGCTCTCTGAGCCCAACCTCTAAGTACCTAAATGTTTTAAGGGGTCTCCGGAGAGACGGACTCCTCAGTCATGTCCAGAATTTTTGTAATAGGGCCTAAAACATCCAGGAGCTTGTCCTGAATAGACCTAAAAGGACGGTCAATGCTCTTTTTCTTATTAGGACCAGATTTTGATTAACGAGAAGTCAATATCTGGGGTACAAGAGGATTTGTGAGCTAGATATGGTCTTGGGCACTCCGCCCCTAATTTATTTCTAGATGATTTATCTAGTGGTTTGTTAATCCAATATTCTAGGAATTTAGCTACCTGGGGATAAGGGAGCCATTCACCTGAGCGTGGGTGTTCTATGCTCTCTGGGTGGAAATACGGTTCCCCAGTACTATCAAGGATCATGGAAGAAGGATCCTCAGTGGAAACTGAGGTATCCAAATCCTCCTCAGAATCCTCAATATAAACAAAAGAATCATAGTTAGTACGGTCGAAAAAAGACATATGTCCATCAGGTTCAACCAGGGAATTAAGGGGTAGGGGTGTGGCGCGATATTGGGGAAGGGATGAGATTTTATATTTCCTCATAAGCATTAATGTTATTTTGTTCCAGGAATGTATCTAATCCTGTTTTAAAGCTGTAAATTGTTCCAGCTGTGACCAGTTCCTGAGGTAGACCGTTCCATAAATTCACAGTCCTCACGGTAAAGAAGGTGTGTCGCCCCTTGAGACTAAACTTTTTCTTCTCCAGACGGAGGGAGTGCCCCCTCGTCCTTTGGGGGGGGGTTTAACCTGGAACAGTTTTTCTCCATATTTTTTGTATGGGCCATTAATATACTTATATATGTTTATCATATCCCCCCTTAAACGTCTCTTCTCAAGACTAAACAATTGTAACTCCTTTAATCGCTCCTCATAGCTAAGATGTTCCATGCCCCATATTAGTTTAGTCGCGCGTCTCTGCACCCTTTCCAACTCCGCAGTGTCCCTTTTATGGACAGGTGCCCAAAACTGAACAGCATATTCCAGGTGAGGCCGTACCAATGCTTTATAAAGGGGGAGTATTATGTCCCTGTCCCTTGAGTCCATGCCTCTTTTTATACATGACAATATCCTGCCGGCTTTGGAAGCAGCAGCCTGACATTGCATGCTATTCTGTATTCTGTGATCTACAAGTACACCCAGATCCTTCTCTACCAGTGACTCTGACAGTTTAATCCCCCCTAAGACATACGACGCATGCAGGTTATTAGTACCCAGATGCATAACTTTACATTTATCCACATTGAACCTCATTTGCCAAGTGGATGCCCAGACACTTAGTCTATCCAAGTCATCTTGTAACTTATGCACATCCTCTATAGACTGTACCGTGCTACAAAGCTTGGTGTCATCTGCAAAGATAGAAACAGAGCTGTTAATACCATCCTCTATATCATTGATAAATAAATTAAACAGCAGCGGGCCCAGTACTGAACCTTGGGGTACACCACTAATAACCGGGGACCAATCAGAGTAAGAATCATTGACCACCACTCTCTGGGTACGATCCATGAGCCAGTGTTCAATCCAGTTACAAACTAAAATTTCCAAACCCAAAGACCTTAACTTACCTGTCAGACGTCTATGAGGGACAGTATCAAACGCTTTAGCAAAATCCAGAAACACTATATCCACAGCCATTCCTCTGTCAAGGCTTCTACTCACCTCTTCATAAAAGCAAATTAGATTGGTTTGACAACTTCTATTCTTAGTAAACCCATGCTGGCTATCACTTATAATACAATTATCCCCTATGTATTCCTGTATGTAATCCCTTATAAGTCCTTCAAACAATTTACCCACAATGCACGTTAAACTTACCGGTCTATAGTTTCCTGGGGAAGACCTAGAGCCCTTTTTGAAGATTGACACCACATTTGCCTTGCGCCAGTCCCTTGGCACAATACCAGACACCAGAGAATCTCTAAATATCATAAACAGGGGTACAGATATTACTGAACTTACTTCTCTAAGATCTCTTGGGTGTAGTCCATCCGGTCCTGGGGATTTGCTTACATTTATATCACTTAACTTACCTTGTACCATCTCTACATTAAGCCAGTTCAGTACATTACATGATGTGTTACCAGCACTGACCTGGCCAATGTCAGCTCCTTCTTACATAGTGTATACAGAACTAAAGAACCCATTCAGTAGCTCCGCCTTCTCTTGATCGCCTGTGACAACCTCCCCATTATCATTATTAAGGGGTCCTACATGCTCTGTCCTTGGTTTTTTTGCATTTATATATCTAAAAAAATATTTAGGATTAGTTTTGCTTTCTTTGGCCACCTGTCTCTCATTTTTAATTTTTGCTGTTTTTATTACATTTTTACAGATTTTATTAAGCTCCTTGTACTGTTTAAATGTTATAGCTGACCCATCAGATTTGTGCGTCACTACAGGGGATCGGAGCGGCGCTCAAGACATGTAATGTTGAACTGCAATGTGGGAAGGGGAGGGGGGGGACGGGGGGAGACGGAGTAAACAGGAAACAATGTATAAAATAGTATATAAGGACTTAATGACCGCAGAAAATATCACACAGAGGATAGGAATATAAGAGCAATAGAAAGAAATATATAAGCCGGGAAAAGTCTATAGGATTATTTAGGGTATAGCATATAAGATAATAATCATATAAGTGGATGTTCAAAACAAGAATAAAAGGATTTGAACTAATAATAATAATAATAATAATAATAATATGACAATAAATATATATATATATATATATATATATACATATATATATAAATACAAATAAATAAAAATAGCAAAATGGTAGATATATACTGGACATTTACAGAGAGAAATGTTACTTCTCCATTGTTGCCACTGGCAGCAGAAAGAAAGAGGGTGTTACAGTTGGGTCCAGCGGTTTTATGGACTATTCTACATGCTGATTGGAGGACTTCTTATACCTCATTTACATATTTACAAATTTTCTCTCTTTTGCTGTAGCGTGATTGGTTGCTGCAGCAGTAGTAAAGAAAGTAATTTGTGTAATAGGAGTCTCTTGTTTTGTCATAAAATCTACCCCAGCCTTGACTTGGCTTACAAAACTAACTGCAAACATTATTAAAAAAAAAACACATTTTGTCGCACAGGATAAAAAGTCGCACAAAAAGTCGCAGAACAAACTGGTATACTGAAGTAAGAAATGTGATCACAACCAGATTTGTCACATGCCCTGCACCATGTAATAAATTTGGTGCACTTACACAGTTTACACCACATGAATCAATGGGGTAAAAACATGTTCACCTACACCACTCTTGATGAATATCCCTCATAGTAACTATAACCCCATAACAACAGCCTCAATGCCCATAACAGTCCCAGCTACTATGCCCCTTAACCCCTCAAGGACCCGGGGTTTTACCATTTTTGCACTTTCGTTTTTTCCTCCTTACCTTTAAAAAATCATAATTCTTCCAATTTTGCACCTAAAAATCCATATCTTGGCTTATTTTTTGCGCCACCAATTCTACTTTGTAATTACATCAGTCACTTTACCCAAAAAACTACAGCGAAACAGAAAAATTATTGTGCGACAAAATTGAAGAAAAATGCCATTTTGTAACTTTTGGGGGCTTCCGTTTCTACACAGTAAATTTTTCAGTAAAATGACACGTTTTCTTTATTCTGTAGGTCCATACAATTAAAATAATACCCTACTAATATAGGTGTGATTTTACTTATATAGGTGTGATCATAACTACATGCAGGAAAATTTATACGTTTAAAATTGTCAAATTCTGACCCCTATACATTTTTTATTTTTCCGCGTATGGGGCAGTATGAGGGCTAATTTTTTGCGCCATGATCTGAAGTTTTTAGCGGTACCATTTTTGTATTGATCGGACTTATTGATCGCTTTTCATTAATTTTTTTCATGATATTAAAAGTTACCAAAAATACGCAATTTTGGACTTATGTTTATTTTTATTTACACTGTTTTTTTTATGGGAAAAGGGGGGTGATTGAAACTTTTATTAGGGAAGGGGTTAAATGATCTTCATTAACTTTTTTTTCCCACTTTTTTTTTTCAGTGTTATAGCTCCCATAGGGGGCTATAACACTGCACACACTGATCTTTTACATTGATCAATGGTTTCTCATAGGAAACCATTGAGCAATGATTCTGCCACTTCACTGCTCATGCCTGGATCTCAGGCACTGAGCAGTATCGGCGATCAGACACCAGGAGGCAGGTAAGTCCTATAGCTGTTTGGGATGCAGAGATTTCACTGCGGTGTTTCCGAACAGCCCCCTGAGCTAACCGGCAGCAGTTTACTTTCACTTTAGACGCGGCGATCTAAAAGGTTAATAGCGCGCGGCACCGCGATCAGTGGCACGTGCTATTAGCCATGGGCCCTGGCCGTTGTTGGAGGCCTGGCCCGATCCACTGTGGCCCTGCGTTATAGAACGGGAGCGGAATGAGGGCGTACAGGTACACCCCGGGTCCTTAACTCCTTAACGACGCAGGACCCGCGGCTAATACCACACATCGCCGATCGCGGCAATGTGCGGTATTAACCCTTTAGAAGCGGCAGCCAAAGCTGACCGCCGCTGCTAAAGCGAAAGTGAAAGTATCCCGGCTAGTCAGTCGGGCTGTTCGGGACCGCCGCGGTGAAATTGCGGCATCTGGAACAGCTTGCAGGACACCGGGAGGGCCCTTACCTGCCTCCTCGGTGTCCGATCGACGAATGACTGCTCCGTGCCTGAGATCCAGGCAGGAGCAGTCAAGCGCCAATAACACTGATCACAGGCGTGTTAATACACGCCAGTGATCAGCATAGAAGATCAGTGTGTGCAGTGTTATAGATCCCTATGGGACCTATAACACTGCAAAAAAAAAGTTAAAAATAAGTGTTAATAAAGGTCATTTAACCCCTTTCCTAATAAAAGTTTGAATCACCCCCCTTTTCCCATAAAAAAATAAAACAGTGTAAATAAAAATAAAAAGAAACATATGTGGTATTGCCGCTTGCGTAAATGTCCGAACTATAAAAATATATTGTTAATTAAACTGCACGGTCAATGACGTACGCGCAAAAAAATTCCAAATTCCAAAAAAGTATTTTGGTCACTTTTTATACCATTAAAAAATGAATAAAAGTGATCAAAAAGTCCGATCAAAACAAAATTCATACCGATAAAAGTTTCAAATCACGGCGCAAAAAATGAGCCCTCATAACACCCTGTATGTGGAAAAATAAAAAGGTTATAGGGGTCAGAAAAGGACATTTTTAAACGTATAAATTTTCCTGCATGTAGTTATGATTTTTTCCAGAAGTACGACAAAATCAAACCAATATAAGTAGGGTATCATTTTAACCATATGGACCTACAAAATAATGATAAGGTGTTATTTTTACCGAAATATGCACTGTGTAGAAATAGAAAGCCCCCAAAAGTTACAAAATTGAGTTTTTTCTTCGATTTTGTTGCACAATGATTTTTTTTTTCCCTTTTGTCGTGAATTTTTGGGTAAAATTACTGATGTCACTGCAAAGTAGAATTGGTGACGCAAAAAATAAGCCATAATATGGATTTTTAGGTGGAAAATTGAAAGGGTTATGATTTTTAAAAGATAAGGAGGAAAAAACGAAAGTGCAAAAACAGAAAAACCCTGAGTCCTTAAGGGGTTAATTAAGAGATGAAAGGGGTACATCCCTGGAAAACATTTTTTTTTAAAATCAACTGGTGCCAGAAAGTTAAACAGATTTGTAAATGACTTCTATTAAAAAATCTTAATCCTTCCAGTACTTATCAGCTGCTGTTATGATCCACAGGAAGTTCTTTTCTTTTTGAATTTTCTTTCTGCCTGACCACGGTGCTCTCTGCTGACAGCTCTGTCCATTTTAGGAACTGTCCAAAGTAGAAACAAATCCCCATAGAAAATCTATCCTGCTCTGGACAGTTCTTAAAGTCAGCAGAGAGCACTGTGAAAGGAAATTCAAAAAGAAAAGAACTTCCTTTGGATCATAACAGCAGCTGATAAGTACTGGAAGGATTAAGATTTTTTAATAGAAGTACATGTAATTTACAAATCTGTTTAACTTTCTGGCACCAGTTGATTTAAAAAAAACAAATGTTTTCCAGTGGAGTACCCCTTTAAATTGTCAAAAAGAATGCACTTACTGGAATTCTCTGGTGTGCTTTTAACACTTGTGTAGTGGTGCCACTAGTGATAATGCAGTTGCAATCAGGATTTAGAAATAGTTCTCTACTGTGAAGGGCCTGCACAGGTTGGCTTACTGTAGTGAAGGGCATACACTAAAGAACCTTTTTATTGTGTTCAGCCACACACAGTAGATCGCTGAATACATTAGTGTAGTGGTCTCCAATCTGTGCTCTTCCAGATGTTGCAAAACTAGAACTCTTAGCATGCCCAGACAGTCCAGGCATGCTGGGAGTTGCAGTTCTGTAACATCTGGCCTTTCAGATTTTGCTGAACAACAACTCCCAGCATGCCCGGGCAGTCTGGGCATGCTTGAAGTTCAAGGTACATTCACATGGTCGGGTTTACAGCGAGTTTTCTGCAACAAGTGTGAACCCCTGCACTTGTGAATGTACCCTAAAAACACTACACTACATTACACAAAATAAAGAGTAAAACACTACATATACACATACCCCTACACAGTTACCTCTCCCCCCCCCCCCCTCCAATAAAAACGGAAAAAATCAGGTACGCCACTGTTTCCAAAATGGAGCCTCCAGCTGTTGCAAAACAACAATTCCCAGTATTGCCGGACAGCCACTGACTGTCCAGGCATGCTGTGAGTTTTGCAACAGCTGGAGGCACCCTGTTTGATAATCACTGGCATAGAATACCCTTATGTCCACCCTATGCAATCCCTAATTTGGCCTCAAATGCGTATGGTGCCCTCTCACTTCAGAGCCCTGTCGTATTTCAAGGCAACAGTTTAGGGCCACATATGGGGTATTTCCGTACTCTGGTGAAATTGCCTAACAAATTTTGGGGGGCTTTTTCTCCTTTTACCCCTTATGAAAAGGTAAAGTTGGGGTCTACATCAGCCTGTTAGTGTAAAAAAAAATAATTTTTTACACTAACTTGCTGGTGTTGCCCCATACTTTTTATTTTCAAAAGAGGTAAAAGGAAAAAGACCCCAAAATTTGTAACGCAATTTCTCCTGAGTACGGAAATACCCCATATGTGGGTGTAAAATGCTCTGCGGGCGCACAACAAGGCTTTGGAGTGAGAGAGCGCCATGTACATTTGAGGTGATTTGCATAGGGGTGGCTGATCGTTACAGCGGTTCTGACAAAAGCACAAAAAAAAAAAAAAAAAAACACCCACTTGTGACCCCATTTTGGAAACTTCATCCCTCATAGACTGTAACAAGGGGTATAGTGAGCCTTAACACCCCACAGGTGATTGAAGAATTTTCGTTGAATATGAACATTTTTAATTTTTTCAATAAAATGCTGGTGTTGTCCCAAATTTTTCATTTTCACAAGGGGTAATAGGAAAAAGCCCCACAAAATTTGTACCCCCATTTCTTCTGGGTATATAAATCCCCCATATGTGATTGTGGATCCCCCATATATGCCCTGTGTTTTTTTTTTTTGTTTTTTTTTTGCTCTTATGGAACCATAGGGGCTTCCTAAATGCTACATGCCCCCCAAAAACCATTTCAGCAAAATTCACTCTATAAAATCCTATTGTGGCTCCTTCCCTTCTGAGCCCTTTAGTGCACCCACAGAGCACTTTATGTTCACATATGAGGTATTTCCTTGGGTTACACATTTTGGTGGGCATTTTTTCCTTTTACCCCTTGTAAAAATTCTAAAACTGGGTCTACAAGAACATGTTAATGTAAAAAAGAGATTTTGAATTTTCTTCTTCACTTTGCTGCTATTCCTGTGAAACACAAAGGGTTAACAAACATTCTGAATATCCTTTTGAATACTTTGAGAGCTGCAGATTTTATAATGGGGTCATTTGTGGGGTATTTCTAATATGAAGACCCCACAAATCCACTTCAAACTGAACTGGTCTCTGATAAATTCAGATTTGGAAAATTTTTAGAAAAATTGGAAAATTGCTGCTGAACTTTGAAGCCCTCTGATGTCTTCCAAAAGTAAAAACATGTCAGCTTTATGATTCAAGCATAAAGTAGACATATTGTATATGTGAATCAATATAAAATGTATTTGGTATGTCTATTTTTCTCACAAGCAGAGAACTTCAAAGTTAGAAAAATGCAAAATTTTCAAGTTTTTCATGAAATTTTACACCAAGAAATGATGCAAGTATCAATGAAAATTTACCACTATGATAAAGTAGAATATATCACGAAAAAAAATCTCTGAATCAAATTAATAAGTAAAAGCATCCCAGACTTTTTAATGCCTAAAGTGACAGTGGTCAGATGTGCAAAAAATGCTCTGGTCCTTAAGGCCAAAATGACCTTGGTCCTTAAGGGGTTAAAGTAGTGAGTTTTTTGTATCAATGGATTTTGCATTAAAGGGGTACACCAGTGGAAAATATTTTTTTTAACCCCTTAAGGACTCAGGGTTTTCCCGTTTTTGCACTTTTGTTTTTTCCTCCTTACATTTTAAAAATCATAACCCTTTCAATTTTCCACCCAAAAATCCATATTATAGCTTATTTTTTGCATCACCAATTCTACTTTCCAGTGACATTAGTCATTTTACCCAAAAATTCACGGCGAAACGAAAAAAAAAATAATTGTGCGACAAAATCGAAGAAAAAACGCAATTTTGTAAATTTTGGGGGCTTCCGTTTCTACGCAGTGCATATTTCGGTAAAAATGACACCTTATCTTTATTCTGTAGGTCCATACGGTTAAAATGATACTCTACTTATATAGGTTGGATAGTGTCGCACTTCTGGAAAAAATCATAACTACATGCAGGAAAATTTATACGTTTAAAAATGTCATCTTATGACCCCTATAACTTTTTTATTTTTCCACGTACAGGGGTTTTTATAGATATGATGTTTGTTTTGATCGGACTTTTTGATCACTTTTTATTCATTTTTTAATGGTATAAACAGTGACCAAAATACGCTTTTTTGGACTTTGGAATTTTTTTGCGCGTACGCCATTGACCGTGCGGTTTAATTAATGATATATTTTTATAGTTTGGACATTTACACATGCGGCGATACCACATATGTTTATTATTTTTTAATTTACACTGTTTTTATGGGAAAAGGGGGGTGATTCAAACTTTTATTAGGGAAGGGGTTAAATGACCTTTATTAACACTTTTTTTTTACTTTTTTTTTGCAGTGTTATAGGTCCCATAGGGACCTATAACACTGTACACACTGATCTCCCATGCTGATCACTGGCGTTTATTAACACGCCTGTGATCAGTGTTATCGGCGCTTGACTGCTCCTGCCTGGATCTCAGGCACAGAGCAGTCATTCGTCGATCGGACACCGAGGAGGCAGGTAAGGGCCCTCCCGGTGTCCTGTAAGCTGTTCGGGACGCCGCGATTTCACCGCAGTGGTCCCGAACAGCCCGACTGACTAGCCGGGATACTTTCACTTTCGCTTTAGAAGCGGCGGTCAGCTTTGACTGCCGCTTCTAAAGGGTTAATACCGCACATTGCCGCAATCGGCGATGTGTGGTATTAGCCGCGGGTCCCGGCCGTTGATGAGCGCGACCCTGCTTCATATCGCGGGAGCCGGCGCAGGACGTAAATATACGTCCTGCGTCGTTAAGGGGTTAATCAACTGGCGCCAGAAAGTTAAACAGATTTGTAAATTACTTCTATTAAAAAAAAATCTTACAGTACTCATCAGCTGCTGTATGTTCCACGGGAAGTTCTTTTTTTTTTTTTAATTCCTTTCTGTCTCACCAAAGTGCTCTCTGCTGACACCTCTGTCCATGTCAGGAACTGTCAAGAGCAGGAACAAATCCCCATAGAAAACCTATCCTGCTCTTGACAGTTCCTGACATGGACAGGGGGATCAGCAGAGAGCACTGTGGTCAGACAGAAAGGAAATTCAAAAAAGAAAAGAACTTCATCTGGAGCATACAGCAGCTGATAAGTACTGGAAGGATTAAGATTTTTAAATAGATGTAATATACAAATCTGTTTAACTTTCTGGCACAAGATTATTTAAAAAAAATAATTTTTCACCAGAGTACCCTTTAAGAAATTAAGAACCTTCTATTTCTCAGCACACAAGTCACAGAGCATATTAGCGCCATGTGTTATTTTATGACGAGCACAATTAGTGTAAGGTATCACTCGCCTGATACTAAATTAATGGGGTTATCCAGGAATAGAAAAACAGAGCTAATTTCTTTCTCAAAAACAACTCCATGTCTGTCTCCAGGTTGGGTGTGGTATTATAACTTGGCTCTATTCACTTCAATGGAACTGAGCTGCAGAATCACACCCACCTGGAGACAGAGAGAAGTTCTTGAAAGAAATTACCTCTGTTTTTCTATCCCTGTATAACCCCTTTAATACTGTATTATCATTGATATCAAGAATATCAATTATTGTTAATTTATATGTTATTCATTTATTATCTCCACACAGAAGATTGATAAGGAAATTAAGTTAAAGAGTACCTGTCACCAAACAAAACTTCTAATATATTTTTCCTTATGACTTATTATAAGACTCTTTGCTATTTACTTGCTGCTAAAATTCTCAACCTTTATATGTTTTTAATGTAAATGACAAAACGGCCACCAGGTGGCTCTGGTCTGTTTCCTGTGCAAGTCAAACAGTTAGTTTGGTCTCCTCCTGGCCTGGCAGAAGACCAAACTCAGGAAGTGTGAGTGGGGCATGGCAAGGCACAGCTCTCACAGGCTTCAGTGACGTCACACCTACTGGGGAACGCCCACTTGCTCCTGCCAGGAGCTGACACAATGTGAGTAAGGGGAAAGGTATGATACACAGCTTTTTAAAGCTGAGAAAAAAATTTAAGGGCAGGAGGGGTGTTAGGAGTAGTTAAGGAATATAATTTGAGTTAGTTTAGAAAACATGGTTTCATGACAGGTACTCTTTAAATAACTTATTGAATTATTGTTTATTATTATTATTATTATTCCATTCAAAGGGTTTTCGATCGCATTTAGTTAGTTGTATAGAGATTTTTAAGTGAAGGAGTCTCAGAGATTCTTCATTCCCATTACACACAACACTTTTGCTCTGGATGTACATGCAAGCAGTAGGGGAATGTGGATGTAATCCTAATGGGATATCCAGGAGCTCAGTAGTAGTAGAAGTCTGATGGGACCTTTTTCTGATCTAGAATGATGATGGATGAACGTTTCCAATGTTTTTAGGTCAAGGCCTGGTGGGCTTAGCCTGATCCATGTTACATACTACTATATACACATAGCTTGATACAAGAAAAACAAACTGATGGGATTTGAAGATACCAATTGTGTTAATGTCGGTTATAAAATTACAGGGTTCAGGAGTGTCACGCACAGGGGATGTCTATTATCCTATCCAAACATATGCCAGGGGTCTCCTTCACTAAAGCAAAGTTCAAATACAATTGGTGTGATGTAATCTTTTGTCATTTTTCGACAGTGCAAACATCCAGAAAGTGCTTAAAACTTAAATGGGCAATGTCATTAAAACACATTTTTGCTATTGCACTTCTTATGGTAAATAAAAAAATCTTTCTAATCTACTTTTTGTTTAAAAAAAATGAAGTTGTATATGTTTTATTTGTGTTTAAAAAAATCTAAAAGATCTGCCACTAGGTGTCTCCCTACTTGCACAGACTTTAGACTCCTGCTGGCCTGGCAGAAGTCCAAAATCAGGAAATTCAGTCTGGAGTGCTGAGGGGGGGGGGAGGGGGGTGCAGCCTTAGCCAATCATAGCTCATCTAATCATCGAACACACTGTACCGCTCTGGGCTGTGTGTAGCAGAGTGAGGGAGGAAGTCCTCCCTTGTATGGCTTCAGATGATGTCAGTCCTGCTGGGGAACACCCCTTCCGAGTCTGTGAATTAATGGAAACCCTACTAAAGGATAGGTTTGTAGAACATCTAAAATACCATGGATTGCAAGATGAAAATCAACATGGGTTTACTTCAGGGAGATCATGTCAAACAAATGTATTGAATTTTTTTGACTGGGTGACTTAAATAATAGATGGCAGAGAGGCAGTAGACATTGCATATCTAGATTTTAGTAAGGTTTTTGACACTGTCCCACATAGAAGACTTATCAATAAACTACAGTCATTAAGCTTGGACTCCCATATTGTTGAGTGGATTAGGCAGTGTAACAGACAACAGAGGGTTGTAGTCAATGGAGAATATTCAGAGCAAGGTCTTGTTACCAGTGGGGTACCTCAGGGATCTGTACTGGGACCAATATTGTTTTATATCTTCATTAGTGATATCGCAAAAGGTCTCACTGGTAAGGTGTGTCTTTTAGCTGATGACACAAAGATATGTAACAGGGTGGATGTTCCTGGAGGAATATGCCAAATGGAAAAGGATTTAGGCAAACTAGAAGAATGGTCAGAACTCTGGCCACTGAAATTTAATGTGGATAAGTGCAAAATAATGCACCTGGGGCGTAAAAACCTTCGGGCAGAATATAGAATATTTGACACAGTCCTGACCTCAGTATCTGAGGAAAAGGATTTAGGAGTAATTGTTTCAGAAGACTTAAAGGTAGAAAGACAATGTAATAGAGCAGCAGGAAATGCTAGCAGAATGCTTGGCTGTATAGGGAGAGGTATAAGCAGTAGAAAGAGAGAAGTGCCCATGCCGCTGTACAGAACACTGCTGAGACCTCACATGGAATATTGTGCGCAGTACTGGAGGCCGTAACTCCAAAAGGATATAGATACTCTAGAGAGAGTTCAAAGAAGAGCTACTAAACTAGTACATGGATTGCAGGATAAAACTTACCAGGAAAGGTTAAAGGACCTTAACATGTATAGCTTGGAAGAAAGAAGAGACAGAGAGGATATGATAGAGACTTTTAAATACATAAAGGAAATCAACATGGTAAAGGAGGAGAGCATATTTAAAAGAAGAAAAACTACCACAAGAGGACATAGTTTTAAATGAAGGTTTAAAAGTAATATCAGGAAGTATTACTTTACTGAGAGAGTAGTGGATGCATAGAATAGCCTTCCTGCAGAAGTGGTCGCTGCAAATACAGTGAAGGAGTTTAAACATGTATGGGATAGGCATAAGGCTATCCTTAATAGAAAGATAGTATGGGATAGGCATAAGGCTATCCTTCATAGAAGATAGGGCCAAGGACAAATGATAGGATTCTGATTATTGGGCAGACTAAATGGGCCAAAAGGTTCTTATCTGCCAACACATTCTATGTGAATCTGTCTGAGACTGAGCAGAAAATACAGAGCATTATCAAGGTAGAAAACTAAAAAATAATTAAAAAAAATAAAGGCAGGGTTGGTTTATCATGATGGGTGAAGTGAACTGGGAGGATTATAAAATTTAACAAGATCATGACAGGTACTCTAACTTTTGACATGTCCAGTCTAAAATCCACCATAAGACAAGATACGTGTGGTCCAAACCCCAGTTTCAAACTTTTTGACACCCAGGGAAAATCTACATGCACTTTCACCTCAGTCTAAAAATCAGTAAAGGACATTAATAAAAACTAGTCTCAAACAAGAAATCCAGTTTACATTTAGCACCTATGTCCCTAGGCATCATGACTGCACGGCCCCCCACCACTGCGGATGAGGATAGGAACATAGGTGTGAGCTATTGCTAATTGTAAACTGGTTTTCTTGCGTGAGACTAGTTTCCATTATTGTCCTGTACTTATTTTAAACTAAGATGAAGGTGCATGTTGATTTTCCCTGGGTGTCAAAAAGGATGACACTAGAGTTTGGATCATACAACACACATATCTTGTCTTATGGTAGATTTTAGACTGGACATATTAAAAGTTAAAGGAGATATGGAGTAAACATTTTTTAACTCATCCTGTGCATGGGCTGCAAAAATAAAGAAAACAAACTTTAACTCACCTTCTTACGTTCTCCCATTGTGGAGATATCGGCGTCCCGTTCCTCCATTGCTGCTGGCTTCAGGCTTCTTAGGCTCGAAACAACACAGAGCTGTCAGTGTATTGCCAACCGCAGCAATGTCTCGCCTCAGCCAGTGATAGGCTGAGCGCACTGTCATGTAAGGAGCTGGCCAGAGCCCGGGCACAGGATAAGTTAAAACATTTTCGCTGCATATCTCCTTTAAGTTTTAAGTACTTTCTGAGTGTTTGCACTATACTAATTGCTGGAAGATTGTTTCATTTTGGTCAGTAGATACCTTTTGTCTATTCCTATATTAATGGTCATTTTGTGACAGAAAGAACTTGACCAGGTCTATGATGTTATGCGGATTCTCCATGTAAATATTATTTGCATATTATAACACAGACCTATTTGAAGGGGCGTAGCTATAGAGGTAGCAGTCACATCGGGGCCCTGGTGCCTAAGGGGTCCCCAAAGCACATCTGCCCCATAAGAGAGCAGTGCAAGAATTGGCATATGAGGCCCTGTTGCAGATTTTGCATCGGAGCCCCGAAGCTACAAGCTATGCCTCTGCCTATATGTGTTATGCTATATATAATAATGCAATACAAAATGTTACCTTCTACTCAAGGCTCATGCTTCAAGGAGCCCCTGGAGAAAAGGGAATCCCATCCCTGGTTACTTTCACACATTTTACAACTACTTGGTCGGGGTGGAGGTTGATTGACCCAAGGGTGATCAAAAGGATGTGGACTGGGAAACAAACACCACACTCTTCTAGGTTTCTTAAGCTGGCACCATAAGAGAGGGCCCAGTGTGGTCTCTGCTATGGGATCACCTTTCTTCTGTGTATGTAACACCAGAATGATTTTACTTAGGATCAAACTAGAGTCTAAGACTGGACTAGAGCCTAAGAATCCCTTTTCCGGTTCACCCTTTATCTGGTTCTTGGATGGGGAAAATGGACTTCTACTGCTAGAGGATACCAGGCCGCTAATCCAAGAGTGGCAAAATAAAAATAAGTGCAAATGAGGCTCAGTACTAGGCACTAGAAACACAGGCAGTGATGGGGCTGTGCAATAGGTCAGCACCTTGGTGGTAAAAGCAGAAGACACAGCACAATCCAGTGTAGGGTTAAACAGTCAGTAGCAGAAAGTAACTCCAGTTGGTGGTGCTGGTCAGCAGCAGAAGATTCAGTCCAGCAAAGGTTAAGCAGCTATGAGGTGAAGATGTAACAGTGCTGGTAGCAGCACCATGAATAGTTGGCTAATTACAAGCACAGATTCAGAGTTGACAGTCCAGGTCATACACAAGAGGGTTAGTCTCAGTCAGATTCACAGACTGGGAAGAGGCGTTCCCCAGCAGGCGTGACATCATCGGAAGCCATACAGGGGAGAACTTCCACCCTCACTCTGCGACTCACAGCCCAGAGCAGTACAGTGTGAGATGAGCTTTGAATGGATAAGGCTGCACACACCCCCTTCAGCATTTCCTGATTTTGGACTTCTGCCAGGCCAGCAGGAGTCCAAAGTCTGTGCAAGAGATGGGGGGAAATGTGCTCTGGACAAGTAGGGAGACACCTAGTGGCAGCTTTTTTAAACACAAATAAAACATAGAAAACTTAAAAAAAAAAAAAAAGTACAGTAGAAAGATTGATTATTTACCAAAAGGAGTGCAATAGATAAAATTAGTTTTAATGACAGTGCCCATTTAAACTTTAATAGCAGGAGTAATGGGCAGAATTAGACATGAATGAGCATACATGCCCAATCAATGTACAACATTCACACGCCCAGACAGTACAATCACACATATCATCCATATCCCCTTATATTTTTTAAATAAAGTTCATGCCCATCTGACTAATTCCCTTAATTTCCAAATTGTAAACCCTCATATCTCGGGAATGGAAGGGTATACCGAGAAACAGTGAAAATTAGTTCGACCAGAGTACCCTGAGCAATTTTTTTTTTTTTTTGGAGGGGGGGGGGTGGGGGGGTGGAGGTCTGGCTACAGGTCCTCTTTGATATTTGTTATGTGTTTGTTAGTTATTTTCTCCCCCTTTACTTCAGTGGCAAACTTAGATATAATTGTGCGTGTAAATACAACACATGTCAACTTATCCCTTCAGCTATAGTCCATGAGCTATATGTGACCTTACCACCTAATAGTAATGCCAACAGAGACACTGCCACTATATGGAATAACATTTCACAATATAGGATCCATATACGGTAATAAAAGTAAAGTATTCATATAATGACAGAGCTTTATCCGGCACGATTGCATCATAGTGATTTTATGTCAGCATACCATATAACCATTGATAATGCTTCTATGTACTTATGTTGCATGTTCTGCCTAGCAGTTTGAGAAGCATTTACAATTTTCTTTCTGCCCGTCACTAAATCTGAAGTTCATTAGTGTAGTCATAGCACCATCTAGTGGTGTTAAGTTGTATTACACCTTGTTTTACTTATAAGGATTCTCCTTGTGGGTGGTGCTATGCATTGTGAATTGTTGCAAGGCATTCTGGGAAGAAGAAGAAGTAGTCCTTAATTGCCTGGACACAAGACCAGAGCTGCTCTACATCTCTCCCGTCTAAAACTCCACTATCTGTGTAACATTATAGGCATATTAGTTTGTTCAGACTCTGTTGTATGTAAATTGTTTGAGGGTTTTCTAAGGAATGCTATTTTGGAGTTTCTTGATAAAAATAAATGTATGTCTCCATATCAGCATGGCTTTATGAAGGATCGGTCCTATCAAACTAACCTGATCAGCTTTTATGAGGAGGTGAGATCCAAACTGGACCAGGGGCAATTGTTGGATGTCACATTTGATACGGTGCCACATAAAAGATTGGTGCATAAAATGAGAAGGATTGGACTGGGGGAGAATGTGTGTAAGTGGGTAAGTAACTGGCTCAGTGATAGGACACAGAGGGTGGTTATTAATGGTACTTATTCTGATTGGGTGACTGTTACTAGTGGGGTACCACAGGGGTCAGTCTTGGGTCCTGTTCTATTTAATATATTTATTAATGACCTTGTAGAGGGGTTGAATAGTAAAGTAGAAATCTTTGCAGATGATACTAAACTCTGTAAAGCGGTAAACACTATAGAGGACAGTGCACTGTTACAAATAGATATAGATAGGTTGGAGGTTTGGGCTGAGAAGTGGCAGATGAGGTTCAACACTGATAAATGTAAGGTTCTGCAAATGGGAAAGAAGAATCCGGGCTGGGATTATGTATTAAATGGGAGAAGACTTGCAACGACTGATGTGGAAAAGGCCTTGGGGAGTCTTATTGAACAGTAAATTTAGCTGTAGTGACCAGTGTTGGGCAGCTGCTGCCAAGACAAATAAAATCATGAGGTGCATCAATAGGGCCATAGATGCCCATGACAAGAAAATAATTCTACCGCTGTACAAATCACTAGTCAGATCACACATAGAATACTGTGTACAGTACTGCGCACCAGTGTACAAGAAAGATATAGTGGAGCTGGAGAGGGTTCAAAGACGGGCAACCAGAGTAATACAGCGAATGGGAGGACTACAGTACCCAAATAGATCATCAGAATTAGGGTTATTTAGTTTACAAAAAAGAAGGCTTATGGGAGACCTAAAAACTATGTATAAATATATTAAGGGACCATACAGAGATCGCTCCCATGATCCATTTATACCCAGGACCATATCTGTAACAAGGGGGCATCCTCTACGTTTAGAGGAAAGAAGGTTTCTACACCAGCACAGACAGGGGTTCTATACTATAAGAATAGTGAGACTGTGGAATTCTTTGCCTGAGGAGGTGGTCATGGTTAACTCGGTAAAATAATTTAAAAGGGGTCTGGATGCATTTTTGGAGAAGAATAACATTACAGTTTATGGATTCTAGATCTATAGGGACAGAAGGGATCTAGAGATCTATTCTGATTGCCATATTTGGAGTCAGGAAGGAATTTTTACCTCGAGTATAAGGTTTTTTTTTTTTTTTGCTTTCCTCTGGATTAACTCAGTAGGGACTCATTAGGGTTATAGGTTGAACTTGATGGACTTTGGTCTTTTTTTCAACCTTATGAACTATTTTTACTATTTTACTTACCTCTGTTACTAGGGCATTATGGAAGCTAGAGCTGTTTAGATATTTGTATTACTATTCAGGGAGTTAACTGTGTAGATGTTAGATTGTTAGCTAGCCATGCAATCCTATGCAATCCATGCAATCCAGCAATTTTGCCATGTGCTTCACTGTTATGTAATGTATGATACATGCAGTTATACTTATACATGCACTTATACATATTGTTTGTATTCTTATAGTTTTACCACTTATTACAACCTGTTGACCAATAAACCAGTTGAACTGCAAAGAACAGTCCTCTTATATATAGACAGGGAGGGTTTATTCTGAATGTCAGATTACACATTGTGTGAACTTGTAGGAAGACGGAACAGTAAAACAGATGCTAGTCACCAGCGATAGTGAATCTGGCTATACAGAGCCACCAGAGCCGCAATCATGTCCAACGCACATGATTGCAGTGGCTGCCACACAGTCACAAGAAGTGAGAGTGTACCCCCCCAGCAAGCGCAGTACGATCCAATCAATGCTGAAGTCCATTCTTATATAGACTGAGCCTGCACAGAGTAATTAAGCAGCCAGCAACAGGAACACCATGTCCACTGGTCAGGCATCAACATGAAGGACAAGGTCACAAGCGAACCACTCTAGCAAGTCCTCCATAAACGAAATGGCTGCTCTCATTCGCGCTGAAGCTGAGGCTGCAAAAGTAAGGGCTTCCTGTGCGGCACAAGAGATACAACTAAAGGAACAACTAAAGAAAGAGACAGCATGTCTGCAAGCATCATTGAAAAAGCTCACAGCAGAGAGTGAAACGGCAGTCGCAATAGCCAAAGCAGAGTTCCTAGAAGCCATGGACTTTTCCGAATCTGAGAAGCATAGCCAAGTACTCTGATCAGACTTAGATCAACAAGATCCAGCACAGCACGTCTCAGAATATGTCCACCAGCATCCCAAGAAAGATGACCGCTATGATCCAGAATTTCAGCCAATTTATACAGAGTGCCAAAGATCCCACTTTGAACCACAATACCTTGAGAAGGTCAGTGTGTGGCAAAGCGATACTGACCACAACTTCCGTTCTACAGAACAAAGAACAAAGATAAGAATGGTATTATACAGACTTCCCTGAGCCAGAAACTCCTAAAAGTTATGATGATACACCACACACGCACACCGGGTAGTACTGGCGCCAACCAAGCAGCCTTGGACTTCGCTAAGTTCTTTGCTAAACAGGAACTGGTTACCAAGGGACTTATAAAGTTCACCGATCGCCCCGAAAACTACAGGTCATAGCAAGCCTCCTTCCAGAATGCCATACAGGACTTAGATCTTTCCTGTAGTCAGGGGTTAGATCTCTTGGTAAAATGGCTTGGAGGCAAGTCTGCTGAACACGGCCAAAAGGATCAGAGACATTAACATAAACTATCCGGGCAAAGGCCTAAAGATGGTGTGGGAAAGACTTGATGAATGTTATGGGTCAATAGAAGCTGTAGAAAATGCTTTATAGAAAAGAATTTATAATTTTCCCAGAATAGTGGGTAGGAGTTACCAAAAACTTAGGGAACTCAGTGACTTTTTAATAGAGGTACAGGTTGCTCAGGCAGAAGGAGTTCTCCAAGTGCCAGAATTCCTAGACACCGCCAGAGGTGTTAATCTGATTGTCCAAAAACTCCCTTATACCCTACAGGAGAAGTGGATCACGCATGGTTCTCATTATAAACAGGTTCATAATGTACCATTTTCCCCCTTCAGGGTGTTTGTAGACTTTGTAGCTCAACAGGCAAAGATCAGAAATGATCCCAGTTATGACTTTACATTGTCATGTCCCACTACCCCTGGTGTCAAACCTCATAAAATACAAGTGGCAATCCACAAAACTAATGTTGCTTCCACAGGTTCTCCTTACAGGTCATTCAAGTCTTCTCAAGAAGGGAACAAACCCGAAGATCTTACCAAACAATGCCCCCTGCATAAGAAACCACATCCTCTACTAAAATGCAGAGCCTTCAGGGAGAAGTCTTTAGAAGACCGCAAAGAATTCCTCAAAGAGAACAACATCTGTTGCAGTTGCTGCGCTACAACATCGCACTTCGCCAGGAACTGTAAGGTCAGTGTGACATGCACAGAATGCGGAAGCACAGAACACAACACGACTTTACACCCTGGACAACCCTGTCAGGTATCATTCAAAGCAGAGGAACATGAAACAGATAGACACTGACATAGGCACTGCAGTAGTCACTTCTCAGTGTACAGAAATCTGTAAAGGACTTGCAGGAGGGAAGTCCTGCTCAAAAATCTGCCTTGTCAGAGTTTACCCGGCCGAGATCAAGGCGATCAAGGTATGTGCAATCTTAGATGACCAAAGCAACAGGTCTTTAGTTAAATCTACCTTCTTCGACAACTTCAACATCGTAGGGCCCGGTTCTCCCTACTCCTTAAGAACATGTGCAGGTACCTTTGAGACGGCGGGGAAGAAGGCAACTGTGTACAAGGTAGAGTCCATAGATGGTCAGACCTTCTTGTCTCTGCCAACCATACTGGGGGGCACATTCCTGACAACCGGTCTGAGATACCTACACCTGAGGTAACAGCACACCACCCCCACCTGAAGCCTATAGCTCACCTGATACAGGAGCTGGACCCAGAAGCCCCAATATTTCTTCTCCTTGGAAGAGACATACTACAAATTCACAATGTTAGAGGACAGATTAAGGGACACCAAAACACTCCATACACCCAGAGACTTGACCTAGGATGGGTCATCATAGGAGACATCTATCTAGGAGGAGCACACAAGCCGACCTCAGTCTACAGTATGCTCATCAACACACTTGAAATTGGACATCCTTCCCTATTCCAGCCATGTCAGAGTAGTTTCCTGATAAAAGAATTACCACACAGCGCTCCCGTGCCTTGTCCTTATGTGGATCCCTCCGGTGAAGATCGCGCCTGCGATGGTGAGCAAGATCACTTAGGGTACACAGTCTACCACAGGACAAGAAAAGACAACAGGGTTGCAATGTCCATAGAAGACAGTCTGTTCTTGGATATCATGGATCAAGGATTAGTCAAAGATAAATAAAAAAAACTGGGTTGCACCTTTATCGTTTAGACCTCAGAGACGATGCTTACCTAACAACAAAGAACTTGTCTACAATTGATTTTATCTCCCTCAGAGACAAACTTCAGAGGAACCAAGAGACGAAAGAACATTTCTTTACATTCATGGAACGAATATTCCAGAACAACCACACAGAGATGGCACCCACGCTCCAAGATTTAGAAGAGTGTTGGTACTTACCCATATTTGGTGTGTATCATCCTAAAAAAAACAGGACAGATAAGAGTAGTATTCAACTCAAGTGCCAAGTGTGAAGGTGTCTCGCTAAACAATGTCTTACTGTCTGGTCCAGACCTCAACATCAGTCTTCTGGAGGTACTCCTATACTTTCACAGCGATTCCATTTCATTTTTTCACAAGGCCTCTGCAAAATGAAAGAAGCGATCTGATTGGTTGCTATGGACAACTCAGAAACTTTTCCTGGAAAAGTTTCTGAGTTGCCCATAGCAACCAGATTGCTTCCTTTATTTTTCAGAGGCCTTTTCAAAAATGAAAGAAGCAATCTGATTGGTTGCTATGGGCAACTGCACAACTCTTTCTCTACACTGGTTTTGATGAATCTCCCCCATAGAGGGAGATATATCAAAACATGTCCAGAGGAAAAGTTTCTGAGATTCCCATAGCAACCAATCAGATTGCTTCCTTCATTTTGCAGAGACCTTGTGAAAAATGAAAGAAGCGATCTGATTGTTTGCTATGGGCAACTCAGCTGCTTTTCCATTAAAGTAAAGTTAAACTGCAGCACTGTAACACTCTGTCCCACCCCAGGACTCAAGCCCGTGGTGGTCTCCCATTCCACAGTGCTGCTGAGAGGGTGCTGCTTATCTTACAGTTTTACATGCCATGAGATCCCCATAGACCACAATAGGCCTATTGCTTTCAATATGCAAATAATCACAGAGTTAATGCATTAGTCATAGTTCCCTATACTATTAAAGAAGGGAGGGCTCAATATTCGCGAATATGCGCATATGCGAAAAACAGTGTAGAGGAAGAGTTGTGCAGTTGCCCATAGCAACCAATCAGATTGCTTCCTTCATTTTTTAAAAGGCCTCTGAAAAATTAAGGAAGCGATCTGATTGGTTGCTATGGGCAACTCAGAAACTTTTCCTCTGGACAGGTTTTGATAAATCTCCCTCTATGGGGGAGATTCATCAAAACCAGTGTAGAGGAAGAGTTGTGCAGTTGCACATAGCAACCAATCAGATTGCTTCTTTAATTTTTTAAAAGGCCTCTGAAAAATGAAGGAAGCAATCTGGTTCCTATGGGCAACTCAGAAACATTTCCAGGAAAAGTTTCTGAGTTGCCTATAGCAACCAATCAGATAGCTTCTTTCATTTTGCAGAGGCCTTGTGAAAAATGTGCATATGCGAGAAAAAAAACAAATATGACGAATATGCGAATTTCGCGAACATATGATGAATATTCGTCCATATATTTGCGAAATATCGCGAATTCGAATATGGCCTATGCCGCTCATC
The DNA here is from genome assembly GCF_029499605.1 of Hyla sarda. Taxonomy (NCBI): domain Eukaryota; kingdom Metazoa; phylum Chordata; class Amphibia; order Anura; family Hylidae; genus Hyla; species Hyla sarda. Next base: position 119,872,777 of record NC_079191.1, read on the forward strand.
ACTATTAAGAGACTTCACTGCAGAAATGGCTGATTGGGATAATCCGCTTTCCATGGAAAAAAAAGACCTGTGGACAGGTTGGAGGAAGTCTCTCAAAGCTTTGTCCAGCCTTCAGGTGTCATGACTACATGCTTCTGTGTCATCAACTGAAGTCAAGATGCAAAGACTGTATATCTTCTGCGATGCTTCAGTCAAGGCGTAGCCATAGCATACCTAAAGACCATAGACGTCAAAGAACAATGCCATGTGGGGTTTGTTATGAGCTGGACTAAACTGGCCCACTCCGTGGGCACACGATAACCAGACTGGAACTCTGTGCTGCTGTGCTTGCGGTGGAGTTGGCTGAACTTAAAATAACAGGACTAAGGTAGTCCTAGGATGCATTCGCAATGAAATGAGACGCTTCTACGTCTGTCAGCAATCGGGTGCTAAGGATCAGGAGATCCACTTGTCCTAAACAGTGACACTATGTGTCCACACACCATAATCCTGCAGACCTTGCAACTAGATCTGTCACAGTAAGCCACCTTAAGGACACAACTTGATTTATGTGTCCTGCATTCCTGTACCGTTCTATGTTTTGCAACATCGAATCTGACTCGTTTGAATTGGTAGACCCAGATGTGGATGAAGAAATCCAACCTGAAGTATCTGTTCTATGTCTGGTGACCTCGGACCACCAACTCAAATCTCATCGTTTAAACAGGTTCTCCACCTAGATGTCACTTGTTCGTGCTATAGCCTGTCTTGTTCATATAGCTCAGTCATACATTACAAGTTGACATTACCTGTGAGCCAGAAGCCATGCAAAGGTTGGCATCACTGTAAGCATGCATTTACCATTCCAAATATAGAAAGGTCCAAAGACATAATAATTCGCAATATACAAGGTGAATGGTATACTAAAGAAATGGACTACCTCAGCAATGGCCTAACAGTCTCCAAGGATAGTGCTGATAGGATAGTTGAAGAAGCTTGATCCCATCATTGACCAAAACGGGTTGCTAAGAATAGTAGCCGTCTTCAATTTGGCCATCTTTGAAACATCCTGTGATAATTCCTGGACATCATCACGACACGACTTTGCTAGTGCGGCACCATCACGTTCAAGTGAAACATTAAGGCTGATTGTTTACTGAAGGGAATCTACGAGCTGCTGGACTATGAATAGTCGGAGATAAGAGGTGTTTGAGCAAGCTCATCTTCAACTTCGTTAGCTGTCGCAAACTTCGTGGCATGTTTCAGAATTCGAAGGTGGCCAGTCTTCCAAATGAGAGGCTTAGTACAGATCCTCCTTTCACCAATGTTGGTTTAGATGTATTTGGTCCTTGATCAGTGGCTACAGAGCACACTATAGGTATTCATGCCAGTGCAAAATGCTGAGCAGTCATGTTTACTTGTATAACCAGCAGAGCTGTCCATATAGAAGTGGTTAAATCAATGGACACTTCAAGTTTCATAAACGCACTTCGACGTTTTATTGCCATCAGAGGGCCTGTGAAGCATATTCGTTCAAACAGAGGCACAAACTTCATTGGGCCAGTGAAAGAACTTCAAATTCCTTCCAACTTGGACACTTCCAAAGCAGAAAGATACCTAAATGAACAAGGATGCACCTGGACCTTTAATCCACCACATTCTTCTCACATGGGTGGCATCTGGGAAAGGATGATATGGATAGCAAGGAAAATATTGGATTCTATCTTGCAGGTGGGGAGTCCAAGACTCACACATGAAAGCTTGACCACCTTTTTGGCAGAAGTTTCAGCTATCATGAATGCAAGACCGTTGACTACCCTTTCCAATGACCCTGAAGATTTGACCATCCTAACTCCTGCCATGTTACTTACGCAGAAGACCAGCACTCCGAGTGCTCCTCTTGGAGGTTTCAACAAAAAATACCTCTACAGGCAACAATGGAGGCAGGTACAAAGTCTTTCTAATGCCTTCTGGGACAGGTGGAGTAAACATTATATCTCTACCCTACAATCAAGAAGGAAGTGGCAAACTAGCAAGCCAAAGATCAGACCTGGGGATGTTGTGCTCATGAAAGACAACCAGGTGCACTGGAATGAGTGGCCATTGGGCCTCATCACCAACACATTGCCAAGCAAAGACGGGAAGGAACGAAAAGCTGAAGTCAAAGTGTGGAAGCTTGGCGAGTGCAAGTTATTCCTCAGGCCAGTGGCGGAACTGGTTTTGTTGTTTTCACCTGATCTACCTAGTAGTGGCATCAGTTGACACCAGGCAGGGAGTGTTCTGCCTAGCAGGTTTGAGAAGCATTTACAATTTGCTTTATGCCCATCATTAGATCTGGAGTTTATTAGTGTGGTCATAGCACCATCTAGTGATGCTAAGTTGTATTACACCTTGTTTTTCTTGTTATAAGAATTCTGACTTGGGGGTGGTGCTATGCATTGTGGGTTGTTGCAAGGCATTCTGGGAAGAAGAAGAGGCAGTCCTTAGTCTCCTGGACACAAGACCAGAGCTGCTCTACATCTCTCCCTTCTAAAACGCCACAATCTGTGTAACAGCATACCTAGTGAGTAATATACCTCTGTTAGGCTGGGTTCACACCACGTTTTCTTAAATACGGTTCCCGTATACGGTTGGGAGGAGGGGGGCGGGGCTTAATCGCGGCGCCCGCACTCAGCCGTATTCGGGAACCGTATTTAATGCAAGTCTATGAGCCGACCGGAGTGAACCGCAGCCTCCGGTCGGCTTCGTTTTCGGCCGTATGTGGTTTCCCGACCGCAGGCAAAAACGTGGTCGACCACGTTTTTCCCTGCGGTCGGGAAACCACATACGACCGAAAACGAAGCCGACCGGAGGCTGCGGTTCACTCCGGTCGGCTCATAGACTTGCATTAAATACGGTTCCCGAATACGGCTGAGTGCGGGCGCTGTGATTAAGCCCCGCCCCCCTCCTCCCAACCGTATACGGGAACCGTATTTAAGAAAACGTGGTGTGAACCCAGCCTTACTAGGGCATTATGGAAGCTAGAGCTGTTTAGATATTTGTATTACTACTCAGGGAGTTAACTGTGTAGATGTTAGACTGTTAGCTAGCCATGCAATCCTATGTATAGGAAGCCATTTTGCCATGTGCTTAACTGTTATCTAATGTATGATACATGATACATGCAGTTGTTATACATGTACATATACATATTGTTTGTATTCTTATAGTTTTACCACTTATTACAACCTGTTGACCAATAAACCAGTTGAAGTACAAAGAACAGTTCTCTTATTTGGAAGACAGGGATGGTTTAAGCTGAATGTCAGAGTACACACTGTGTGAACTTGTAGGAAGACAGAACATGGCAAGTTGGCCTATAGGTTTGCAGACATGGGAATCTTGATACTGTCAAACCTCCATAACATGCTAAGACCAATGCTTCTTGACTATTAAATATTTCGTGCATATCTATGCGCACTATTACATTCTAAGGGAATTAATCTAATTGTGAACATTCCCTTTCACTTTCTGTCATAAAGAAATCCTGTTTGTGAACTGCAACCAGTTTTCCAGTCTCCTCCCCATATGCACTGCATATTCTTCTAAATGGTATGTTGCTAGAGAATATGGTTCCAACCTAAAACAAAGCCATAACCAATAAAGTTTTTTATGATATGTCTGCTCAAGAAGAATGTTTTAACTTTTTAAATGATCTTAAATGCAACAATAAAAAAAACTTAAGACATTTTCAAGTTCTGGCAGGTAAAATAGAAGCAAGGAAATTGACTTTCCATACTAAAATAAACAATATACCAGCAAAGGTCCTTTAACACAGGCCAAATATTAGCTGAAAGAGCATTTCTAGGAATACTCGGTCCCAATAATCGTCCTGAGAAAATAAGCCTGTGATCAGCCGATGTCAGCTGATCTCATCTTTTGTATGGCCAATAACATCATTGTTATCGGCCACACATCAGGTCATGTGCTGCTGACAATGATGAATTTAAGGGGCTGCACGAGTGACCCAGGGATTGTTTGTTTGGCCCAGCCATATGATTGATCATGACTAAAGAAGACTCTGTAAACGTGTGCAGACCGGATCAAATAGGGCCTTCACATAGATGTCATGCAATTTATGATTTACTACTATTCTAGCGTCAACATATAGTATTTGTTAGCCCCATTAGGGACAGGGACTAATGTGTACGGTGTCAATTTTAGGACATCGTCAGCCGTACCTCCATCCTCCTTCAGGCAAAAAAGCGTCCCGCTTCCTCCCTCGGACCAATCTCCATCAGGCGTCAGTTGCAACTCCCTCCTTTGTCATCCTAAAGTCTCTCATCCAAAACTCCGTCATCCTAAAGTCTCTCATCCAAAACTCCATCATCCCTCAGACGAAAAACCTTCCTGCTGTGTAGCAAAGCTGAGTCAGTGTCGGCTCTCTGCTTATACGGGTTCTGCTGTATATGCTATTCAATATCAATATAGGGTGCCTGCAGAAACACCCAAATGTCTATTGAACTAGGACAATGGCATTGTAATAAAATCTAAACAGCCCCCCTCAGAGGGGGGCTGTTTAGATTTTATTACAATGCCATTGTCCTAGTTCAAAAGGCATTTGGGTGTTTCTGCAGGCACCCTATATTGTCTAATAACCACACACATCGAATAGTGATCTTCACAATAAGGACATTATGGCAAAGGTGAATATTAAACAAGTATAATGTGCAGAAATACCAAATAAAGATTGCACTTTTAAAAACAATTTTGATCATTGGGAAATTAGGGTATTTTTGGGTTACCTAAGGGTGACCTATTAGTTAGTGGTTTAAGTTTCTAAGCCTCTAATTATACCTTTGCTATTCAATGTCAGCTCTGCTATACAGTTCTGTGCAGCGTCGGCTCTGGAGGGAGAATCGTCTGAGGCAGGACAGTGTTTTGGATGAGGGATTTTCGGATGAGGGAGTTGTGACTGAAGGATGACAGTGATTGGTCCGAGGGAGGAGGCGGGATGCGGTTTTGCCTGACGGAGGACAGAGGTGCGGCATGACCGACAATGTCTTAAAAGGGACACCGTAAATGTGAGTAATGACAATCTCTGTATTGTGCTGTGGAATATATTGTTACCATATCAATGAATAAAACAAGCATCTTGACTTTTGTTTTCCTTTAATTCTTAGAAGACACACAACAAACATGGGCAGTACCTACCAGCTCTAGGAAAATTGCTTTGATCCAGAAAGTTGGAAACCTATAAGTCTGGTAACAACAAATGGCACAAAAATTACTCGTGCTGTCTTGGCTACTATGGATTTTTTATCTGTAACATGCTCACCTAACAGAGGGCAACATCTTCACATGACAGATGCCCTAAAAATTCCAACCTGTCATTTGAAGCCTGATAAATGCAGAATTCTTCTATGCACTGATATGTGTTCATGGTTAGAGATGAACGAATCCGAATTCTTTAATAATATCATGAAAAATTTGATTAGTAACGAATGCGAATATCGCCACGATTCTATCACGCGAATCACTTCATTAAACTCCATTTAGTGCGGTGCAGGCTCCAGGGCATCTAAAATCGTGGATACACATGTGAGGACATGGGGCAAGGAATCCTGGGAAGGCAAGAACAAGGGTAGGTGGGACTACCCTGAATCACATGCAGGATGCAGCCTATCAGCAGCCAGTCACCCCTGTTATGTCACAGCCCTATATAATCAGCAGCCATATTCCGGCTAGTCACTTCATCCTTTAACCTCTTAAGGACCCTCAACGTACGGGGACGTCCCCGCACCCTGGGCTTTAAGGACCCAGGACGTCCCCGTACGTCCTGGCGTTTTCCGGTCCCTGCTGCGCGCTGGGCAGAGATCAGAAGCGGATGCCTGCTGAAATGCTTCAGCAGGCATCCAGGGCAAACGCTGAGGGGGGCCATGTCTGCCCCCCATGTCGGCAATCGCCGCAAATCTCGAGGGAAATCGCCCCTGCGATCTGCGGCGATACCAGGCTGATCGGGTCTTTGGGACCCGACGGCCCGGTAATTTTGCATGATCCCGGTTTTCACAGACAGCCAGGACCATGCTAAAGTATAGGAGCGAGGTGGCAAGCCTGCCACCTCCTCCTATCCCCTGCGATTCCTCGGTTAGCTAACCGACCAATCGCAGGGGGGGGGGCGGTTACTTCCTCCCACCCTGCCCGGTCCCTGGAAGTCCGGAGAGAACGGGAGGAAGACCGGAGGACGCGGCAGGGGATGGAGGCGTGCTGGGGCCCGGCCCAGGTACTTACCTCGTCCCTGAAGACCCGGATCCCGGCGGCGGTGGCGACAGGTGAGTGGATCTTCCGCGGCGTTGCGGGACCTTTGCAGCAGTCCAGACCGCCGTAAAGCAATCTGGACTGCTCCATCTGGTCCCCTTACACTACAACTCCCAGCATGCCCAGACAGCCCTTGGCATCTGGGCATGCTGGGAGTTGCAGTTTTGCAACATCTGGAGGTCCACAGTTTGGAGACCACTGTGCCCTTCCAGATGTTGCAAAACTATACATCCTCAGCATGCCCTTACTGTCCAGGCATGCTGGGAGTTGTAGTTCTGTAACATCTGGCCCTTCAGCATGCCCAACATCTGGAAGGGCACAGATTGGGAACCACTGTATTAGTGGTCTGCAAACTGTAGTCCTACAGATGTTGCAAAACTACAACTCCAAGCATGCTGGGAGTTAAAGTTCGGCAACATCTGGCTCTAAAGATGCTGGAACTACTACTTCCAGCATGTCTGAGAATCTTTGGGAGTTGTGATTTTGCAACAACTGGAGGCACACTGGTTGGGAAACATTGTCTGTTTCCTAACTCAGTGTTTCCCAACCCGTGTGCCTCCAGCTGTTGCAAAACTATAACTACCAGCATGCACTGATAGACCGTGCATGCTGGGAGTTGTAGTTTTGCAACAGCTGGAGGTCCCCCCCACCTGTGAATGTACAGGGTACATTCACCTGGGCAAGGGGCTTACAGTGAGTATCAGGCTGCAAGTTTGCGATGCAGCAAATTTTGCGCGGCAGCTCAAACTCGCAGTGGGAAACTCGCTGTAATCCCCCGCCCGTGTAACTGTACCCTAAAAACACTACACTACACTAACACAAAATAAAATAAAAAGTAAAAAACACTACATATACACATACCCCTACACAGCCCCCCTCCCCTCCCCAATAAAAATGAAAAAAATCTGGTACGGCACTGTTTCCAAAATGGAGCCTCCAGATGTTGCAAAACAACAACTCCCAGAATTGCCAGACAGCCGTTGACTGTCCAAGCATGCTGGGAGTTTTGCAACAGCTTGAGGCACCCTGTTTGGGAATCACTGGCGTAGAATACCCCTATGTCCACCCCTATGCAAATCCCTAATTCAGGCATCAAATGCACATGGCGCTCTCTCACTTCGGCGCCCTGTTGTATTTCAAGGCAACAGTTTAGGGCCACATATGGGGTATCGCCGTATTTGGGAGAAATTGCCTAACCATTTTTGGGGGGCTTTTTCTCCTTTCACCTCTTATGAAAAGGTGAAGTTGGGGTGAAGTTACCATATACTTTTCATTTTGACAAGAGGTAAAAGGGAAAAAAGACCCCCAAAATTTGTAATGCAATTTCTCCCGACTACGGAGATACCCCATATGTGGGCGCAAAGTGCTCTGGGGGCACACAACAAGGCCCAGAAGCGAGAGTGCACCATGTACATTTGAGATGATTTGCACAGGGGTGGCTGATTGTTACAGCGGTTTTGACAAACGTTAAAAAAAAATAAAACACATGTGACCCCATTTTGGAAACTACACCCCTCACAGAATGTAATGAGGGGTGCAGCGAGAATTTACCCCCCACTGTTCCAAAGATCTGACAGACACCAGTGGGGGGTAAATGCTCACTGTACCCCTTGTTACGTTCCTCAAGGGGTCTAGTTTCCAAAATGGTATGCCATGTGGGGGTTATTTTGCTGTCCTGGCACCAAAGGGGCTTCCTAAATGCGACATGCCCCCCGAGTAAAATTTGCTCTCAAAAAGCCAAATATGACTCCTTCTCTTCTGAGCATTGTAGTTCGCCTGTAGTGCACTTCAGGTCAACTTATGGGGTACCTCCATACTCAGAAGAGATGGGGTTACAAATTTTGGGGGGTATTTTCTGCTATTAACCCTTGCAAAAATGTGAAATTTGGGGGGGAAAACACACATTTTTGTGAAATATTTTTTTTTTTTTTAACGTATGCAAAAGTCATGAAACCCCTGTGGGGTATTAAGGCTCACTTTATTTCTTGTTACGTTCCTCAAGGGGTCTAGTTTCCAAAATGGTATGCCATGTGGGTATTTTTTGCTGTCCTGGCACCATAGAGGCTTCCTAAATGCGACATGCCCCCGAGCAAAATTTGCTCTCAAAAAGCCAAATATGACTCCTTCTCTTCTGAGCATTGTAGTTCGCCCGTAGTGCACTTCAGGTAAACTTATGGGGTACCTCCATACTCAGAAGAGATGGGGTTACTAATTTTGGGGGATATTTTCTGCTATTAACCTTTGCAAAAATGTGAAATTTGGGGGGGGAAACACACATTTTAGTGAAATATTTTTTTTTTTTTTTACGTATGCAAAAGTCATGAAACCCCTGTGGGGTATTAAGGCTCACTTTATTTCTTGTTACGTTCCTCAAGGGGTCTAGTTTCCAAAATGGTATGCCATGTGGGTATTTTTTGCTGTCCTGGCACCATAGGGGCTTCCTAAATGCGACATGCCCCCGAGCAAAATTTGCTCTCAAAAAGCCAAATATGACTCCTTCTCTTAGCATTGTAGTTCGCCCGTAGTGCACTTCAGGTCAACTTATGGGGTACCTCCATACTCAGAAGAGATGGGGTTACAAATTTTGGGGGGGTATTTTCTGCTATTAACCCTTGCAAAAATGTGAAATTTGGGGGGAAACACACATTTTAGTGAAATAAATTTTTTATTTTTTTACATATGCAAAAGTCGCGAAACACCTGTGGGGTATTAATGCTCACTTTATTCCTTGTTCCGTTCCTCAAGGGGTCTAGTTTCCAAAATGGTATGCCATGTGTTTAATTTTTGCTGTTCTGGCACCATAGGGGCTTCCTAAATGCAACATGCCCCCCAAAAACCATTTCAGAAAAATGTACTCTCCAAAATCCCCTTGTCGCTCCTTCGCTTCTGAGCCCTCTACTGCGCCCACCGAACACTTTACATAGACATATGAGGTATGTGCTTACTCAAGAGAAATTGGGCTACAAACATAAGTATCCTTTTACCCCTTGTAAAAATTCAAAAATTGGGTCTACAAGAACATGGGAGTGTAAAAAATGAAGATTGTGAATTTTCTCCTTCACTTTGCTACTATTCCTGTGAAACACCTAAAGGGTTAAAATGCTGACTGAATGTCATTTTGAATACTTTGGGGGGTGCAGTATTTATAATGGGGTCATTTGTGGGGTATTTCTAAGATGAAGACCCTTCAAATCCACTTCAAACCTGAACTGGTCCCTAAAAAATTGTGAGTTTGGAAATTTTGTGAAAAATTGGAAAATTGCTGCTGAACTTTGAAGCCCTCTGATGTCTTCCAAAAGTAAAAACACGTCAATTTTATGATGCAAACATAAAGTAGACATATTGTATATGTGAATAAAAAATTATTTGGAATATTCATTGTCCTTACAAGCAGAGAGCTTCAAAGTTAGAAAAATGCAAAATTGTCTAATTTTTCATCAAATTTGGGGATTTTTCACCAAGAAAGGATGCAAGTTACCACAAAATTTTACCACTATGTTAAAGTAGAATATGTCACGAAAAACAATCTTAGAATCAGAATGATAACTAAAAGCATTCCAGAGTTATTAATGTTTAAAGTGACAATGGTCAGATGTGCAAAAAATTTCCGGGTCCTAAGGGTGTACAGATAGCAGTGCTTTTTCACCGAAATTTTTTGCTACTGCAACGATTAACCTCCCAGTCACTTTCTACAGCATTGTATTACAGAGAGGGGCACTGAGCTGTGTGTTGCCTCATATGTTTGAACAAGCTGGCCCAGCTTTATAATCGTTAGGAGAGGAGGGAGGAATAAATTTTTAGAGCAGCTCTGTGTCTTTGTTCCACAACAAATGATCTGCTGGTTATGCTAGTCTGTAGATGGTATAATACATACCCAGCAGTTCATTCCTAATAGTCTTTGAGAGAGAAAGTGCAATTTTGTGTTTAGTACACAGCGACTGTGTGCACCAGCACTGTTTTGTTGGTGTTGTGCACAAATACTTATGTAAGCGTACTGTAGCGCATTTTTCTGCCCTCATAAGTGCATACCACATACCTATATCTAAGTAGTATACTATTTTGTACCTGTTAATCTGTCAAGGGCCTAGATAATATGAAAGGCAAGGCAAAAGTACTCACCAGCTGGTGTTGCACTCAAATACTTTTTTATGCGTAATGTAGCGCATTTTTCTGCCCTCATAAGTCCATACCACATACCTACATCTAAGTGGTGTACTATTTTGTACCTGTTAAACTCTCAAGGGCCTAGATACTGTGAAAGGCCAGCCAAAAGTAATCACCTGCTGCTGTTCTAGACAAATACTGTTTAAGCATAGTGAAGCGTATTGCACTCCCCTCATATACGCACTAAGTACGTCAGGCAGAGAAGTGCCAGGACGTGCATAGAAGAGTGGCAGAGGCCTAAATTCATCAGGCACAGGCAGAGGTCGCAGCAGAGGCCTAAATTAATCAGGCGTAGGCAGAGGTCGCAGCAGAATAGGGGCGTGTGGCAGCAGGAGTCACAGCGAGACGTCTGAGCTCCCTTTGTCAGCTAGAAGTCGTGTCTCGACCAGCAACCCAGCAGCCGTGATTGGTTGGTTTACTCAGTCATCCACTTCTTCCCAAGTGACATACGACACCCCCAGTCAACAGTCGGTGGGTTCCTCAAACTCAACCCTCAGTTGGCATGGCCCTCATGCTGCTGCTGCCACCTCCAGGCTCTGTCATTGTGCCACAATATGGTCTCCTCATGCTGATGCTACCACCTTCATCCTACATTTTTTAAATCTAACAAAAGAAAAGATGTGCTAAAAATACCATGTGCCACCTAAACCACCAAGTATTGATGTGATGCAAACACCTCTAAAAGCTGGAAGGGAACAACGTATGGTCCATTGTAACAGGTGGGGGTAAAAACTTACACTGTAAGACCCTACTCTCACACTATTAATTCCCTACTTGGCAAGTGTTACACATCCTAAAAAGGGCAGCCCCACACAGGAACCTCTCCCTATTTCCAACTAAAAACCCTGGGAAATGGCAGTGTTTTTAGGTGGAAATAGGGAGAAGTTCCTGTGTGGGGCCGCCCTTTTTAGGACGAGTAACACTTGCCAATAAGGAAATTAATAGTACGCAAGTAGGGCCTTACAGTGGAAGTTTTTACCCCCACCTATTACAATGGACCATAAATTGTTCCCTTCCACCTTTGTAGGTGACACATGGTGTTTTTTGCAGACCTTTCCTTTTGTTAGATTTCAAAAAACGTTTTCTTCTGCCTACCTGCCTTATTCTTATCCTGCCACCCGCCTGATGCCACACAGCTGATGTCAAGTTCTCCTTCTTTCACCCACCTTCATCACCAGGTACTGGCACACCCACTCTACCAAAGTGCACTGCAGCGCCGACGTGTGGAGCTGTAACTATGGTCAGGGACAATACATGTCGTTTATGGCCCACTGGGTGAATGTGGTTCCTGCACAGCCACAACAGCAACTTTGACAGGTCACGCTACTTCCGCCTCCATGCTCTCAGGCAGTTGATCCTGTGACAGTGTGGGACTCTGCCTAGTCACCCAAGGAGAATTTGCCTGTCCACTAGTGTTGAGCGGCATAGGCCATATTCGAATTCGCGAATATATGGACGAATATTCATCATATATTCGCGAATATTCGCATATTCGTAATATTCTCGTTTTATTTTCGCATACGCGAAAATTCGCGTATGCGAAAATTAATATATGCGAAAATTACCATATACAAAAATTAACATAAGCAAAAATTCGCATATGCGGAAATTAGCATATGTAAATTTTCGCATACGCGAAAATTCGCACGCCAGTCTCACACAGTAGTATTAGAGCCTTCTTTACACCACACAAGCTGGAAGCAGAGAGGGATGATCACTGTGATGTGTACTGTGAAAAAAAAAAGAATATTCGTAATTACGAATATATAGCACTATATTCGCGAATATTCGCCCTATTGTCTCCTCAAGCTGCCGCCAGCTCCAGACTGTGTCATTCAGCCACTGTATGATATACTGATGCTGCTGGGCCTGGGACATTACCTAAAATGTTACCGTCAGCTCGATGCTCACCAGAATGGGTAATCAAAAAATTTTAATAAATTCAAATAAAATTAAATAAAAATTACATAAAAAGCCTGCCACATCCAGATGCTCTGTGGCAGTGATTCTAATAGCGATGCCTGTTATCTGCATGTCAATGTCATACTGAATAACAGTATTATTTCACTAACACAGCACACTCCCTATGCGTGTTAGGACAAGGCAAAGTGTTCTACACCCCTATTTATGCTCTCTGCAGGCCACAAATAGCCGTTTTTAATAGAAATTCACTGCAAATAAATTCAGTCCGAACCAAATTTTTCTGACATTCGTTCATCTCTACTCATGGTGAAAATATCGAAATTCTTCTGTATGAAAGGCAGTGTATGTACCGTCAATATCTAGGTATCTATTCATTCAGAATGTTTTATTATAAGCAGCTTTTGAGTACAGAAGAAAAACTGGCTTGTTCTGTAATTTGAGTACCAGAGAATTTGAAGAAGGAAAAACAAATCCTGATCCAATATTCTAAGCAATATGATAAAGCCGTAAAGTATTATAGGTTAGAAACACAATTATAAAATGTATTCCTTAATATAAATGTATGTTGTGTCTGTATTGCTTTTTACTTTTTTGATATTGTATAGAGATGGTAAGCAGATTTTCTTTTGGCAGCCACAATAATATATATGTGCTGCCTTAAAGGGGTTAACCATAAATCAAAAAATAGCTAATTTCTTTAAAAAACAGCACCACTCCTCTCCTCAGGTTGTGTGTGGTATTACAACTTGGCTTCATTCACTTTAATGGAACTGAGCTGCAATACCATATACAACCTGAGGACAGGTGTGGTGCTGTTTTTTAAAGTAATCAGTTCTGTTTTTCTAATCCTCTGCTCGGAGGAGCCCATGTTGTTTTATTTCTTCCTGTCCCTGCCTGTAACTTTCACCGATGCTTCTGAAATAAAGAACCCACAAATTTAGCAACATTGGGGTGAGTGCTACATTCTATATTTTCCTTTTTACTGGGCATATCAGTACAGTTTTCTCAAATGTAGATCAGACTTGTTTTTTGGCCACAATTCCAAAGCATTCCCCAACTGCAACCTCAAGACAATTCTGTGTTGTCAGGACTAGAGCATAGGATACAAATTATGACGGTCAACGTTTCTATAATGTATTGGAAAACATTATATAATTGTTTTAATGATTACCCCTGGTTTAACTTTTTAATGGAGGTAACAATTAAAAATACTGTAAATAAATATCAGAGTTTCACATTTTATATTATATAACAAATACCAAATTTCTGAAGCTGCTTTCAACCCTCACATTATCACCCCCTTCTTGAGGGCTTTACTTTCTAAGGGATAGGGAGGTTTCTGTGGTACAGAAATTGTCTGTCACTTAAACTTCCTTTTCTGATTTTCAGTTTTAATGTTATCTTAAATTTTTTTTAATTGATTTACTATTATGCTGTGAAAAAATTATCCAGATAGTGGCTAATTTTGGATATTGGATGATGAGTCTGCCAATTATGTATAGATTAGTCTCTACCATGACCTCATGCCACCCCTTTATAGCAGGTTGAGAGTGATTGTAATTCTATACCGTGCCTTTTTATGCCAGAAGGAATTTTCAGGCACTTAAATATTATGTTCTAAAGGCAAACCAATAATAGTAAAAAAAGAAAAAGAAAAAAAAGAAGTTAGCTTAATTGACGCAAATTTTGGCCTTGAGGGCACAACCAATTTTCAGTTTTGCATTTTAGTGTTCCTCCGCCTTATAGAAGACATTAATCTTTTTTTTCCATCTGCAGACTCATATGAGGGCTTCTTTTTTCGCACAAACATTTGTACTTTGTAATGACCTCTTTTAATTTGACCATAAAATGGAGAGCGAAACAAAAAAAAAATTATTATGTTGGGAGGGAAATTGAGGTGGCACTTCAGTTATATGACTCCTAGAGCCTTCAAAAGAAGTATTGTGAACTGCCTTAAGGGTGCGTTCACACGCTAGTAACTAGCAGCAGATTTTACCGATGCGGGAAATCCGCTGCGAGTAACGCTACCATTGATTTAAATGAGTCCACAGACAGTCCGCAATAGTGTCAGATTTGCGGACTGTCCACGGACCCGTTCAAATGAATGGTAGCGTAACTCGCAGCGGATTTCCCGCAGCGGAAAATCCGCTGCTAGTTACTAGCGTGTGAACGCACCCTTACTGTGCTTACAAACATTGAATGTCGCTTAACTGAAACTACCTTAGTAAATAAATTGTTTTGCTTTACATTTACAAGAGTGTATGGCTGCCATTATTTGTACTAACATAACGGCCATTCAACACTTGCACCTGAACACAACTTATCTGTGAAGAAGGGCCCCAGGGTCGTAGATTTTCCCCATTGACAAAATATTGTTGTGGCTATAAGGAAGGTTCCCAGGTTCCAGCCATTGCCCTCCAGCTGTTGTGATACTAACATCTTTCCCTAGAAAACTACAAGTACCAGCTGGGGGCCGCTCCATAACTTCTCCAGCCTTTCACTATAGTCATTTTTATTTTTTTCTATAAAAATAAACGTTCACAAATAATTTGTATTTTTATAGAAGTTACAGTAAAAGTTATAATATTCACTTAAATAATATAGCCATGTAATGAACACATATCGCAGAAATGATCCTAGCCATTGGACATTAAGGTCTGAAATACCCATTAAGGTGTGAGGCATTAAAGTTTTTTTTTTTTCTGTACAAAAGTGCTTAAGCCTCCTATCTACCCCATATATGTTATCCTGTGCTAAAATTCCTTTGTCAACAGCTTGACACAGTGTTAAGACGTAAGTATAGCTGTTCTCACTACAGAAACCGTGAGAGAAATTATTTCACCATACAAATCCCTTTCCATTTACAAAGATTGGTGCCCGTATTGCATTACAAAGTTTACACCATCGGCATTAAGAAAATCCTACCACATAATTGCTGTCGGCAATCTTCAGAGATACAGCCTACTCCAAGATGACTGCCTCTAGTCTAGAAAAGAACAATGTGGAAAATGTCCACATTGCATAAAATAATACAAAGTGATCAAATGATCCATAGACTACAATATTTGTCAATATTAACCCTTTCCTCTGGCTTTTGGACCTTAAACCTCAAGCATTTTTGTTTTTTCTTTTCATTTTCCATTGTCGCCATTCAAGTGCCATAACTTTTTTTTATATTTTTCTGTCAACGAAGCCGTTCAGATTTGTTGACAGAAAAATAAAGGAGATTTTTTTTTTTGCTGGTTAAATAGAAAGAAATTTTGATTGTTTCATTCATTTATGAATCTTAAATTTATGCCACTTTTGACTAGACGGTAAAAATACCTCCAGCTTCATTCTGTGGGTCAGTATGATTACAGTGATACCAAATTCATACAGTTTTTTTTTGTTTTGTTTTTTTACTAAATTGCCATAATAGAAACATAAAAAGAAATAATAGTAATTAGAGTCACCACATAACTTTAACATTTTTTGACTAATGGTGCCATGTTAGGGTTTGATACAGGAAAAAAAAAATTTTTTATTGGTACCATTTTGAAATACTTATGACTTTTTGATCATTTTCTTTTACTTTTTTTGGGGAAACGGATTAACAAAATACCGCAATAATGTTTTCGTTTGTTTGTTTTTACAGTTTTTTACTCACAGGATAAATAAAATAGTTTTATTGCTCAGGTTGTAAGGGATGTGGCAATACAAAATTTGTGTATTTTATTTGTTATTTTTAATTAATAAGAAGGGTTATAAAGAGAAAATGTATTTTTAAATTTTTTTGGAGGGGGGATTTTTCCTTTTATCTTTTATTTTTCCTTTTATTTTTTATTTTTTGTTTGTTTTTACTTTTCACTAGTCCCACAAGAGGACTGATAGCATTCACCAGACCCCTGGTATAATACAGTCTACCAATATACTAGTGCTTGGGTCATTAAGAGGTTAAAACTACATTTGCATCAGATTAGAGATGATTTAAGGCTGCCTTAAATTCTTTGCAGAGATCCAATTTTTAATGCGCAAATTTACATGCAAATTTTACAATAGGAGAAATATGCAGGGACTTTTTGTAGAAACATGCAGAAAATTACTTTTTCCACACACAAAAAAAAAATCACATTGTAGACATGCAGAAGATGGGGTGCCACTGGTGGGGATGCAGATGAATAGCACAGTTCGTGATGCCAGGGTAACATTAACCTACATGTTCCGAGGTTATGGAAAACTATCTTTACTGAGCCAGAAATATCAGCAAATCTTCCTCACAGTGCAGAGTTGTGCAGGGGGAAGTGCAGAGTGAGCTCAGGTAGCTCTTGTCACTTTGATGGGATTTGCAGTATGTGAAACTGCAGATTTGTGATTAGTGGCAGCCCACGCTGAATTACAGACTTTATACTGACTGGCTGACTGAAGGTAATTTTTTCCCCCACAGCGTTGTGCTTACTGCCAGGCTTGAACTTCACCTGAGCAACAGGGTTTTCCTGAGATTTGCATGGCTGCCGATTTTTGAACTCATCTCCTTAGGCCCCCTCATACTTCTCTTCACACTGTTACTCCTCACTGTACCTTAGCTCACACTAAACTCTGGAACCAGACTCTCTCTCCTAACCACGGAACAGCTTCTCCCCCTACACTATATAAAAATATTGTGGGGGGCTCCCATTGCATCGTCAGAGTCACCTAGGTCACTCTGCAAAGCTTCCTTGAAGAGACAGTAACATAATGAATTAGAACATCAATGGAGTAGAAAATAGAACTGTTCCTACAACAGTAAAATCCCAAGCAGTCCCAGAACAACAATGGCAGGGTGTGATGTTAGCAATATAGCAGTTCCACAATTTGTCCAGCACTTTCATAATTAATTATAACACAACGGGAAATTACAGTACAATGCAACAGAATACACCATAGAGCAGTGGGCCCAGAACAATGACACTAGGGATGCCTGAGGCAACATTTAACCCACAGGACAAACTGGGACACCACAAAGAGCCTTGATTTGAATGCAGAAATCGACATGGATATTGCATCCAATAAATGGATTTTAGCCATGTGAACATACCCTTATGGTGATACAATACATTTATAACACTTATTTTAAGACTAGTTATAACAAAAATCACAGAAAAAATGGACAACAATCACAAAAACAAAATCACAGAAAAGAGGCCACACTTACTGGTTACTGGTACAAGGGAAGGTTAGAAACCTATTCCCACTATTATGCAGATCAACCACAATGCTATATAGGGGATGTCACAGAGGTGCAAAATACTGATGGTCAACCACTCACATGCCTACTATTCATTAGGAGGGTAGCTGCTTAGTATTCTAGGGAACAGGAAAGCAGCACTCCGGAGGAAAAAAGGTGCACGGGTGCCTACTGTGTCAGGTCCAGGTTGGGGACCCCACCACGACACAAAGCAAAAATAAACAGTGGCACACCAAGTGAAAAAAAGAAAGGTGATTTATTTCAAAAAAACGTGTTAGGCAACGTTTCAGCTGGCTCACCCAGCCATTTTCAAGCAAGCCTTGAAAATGGCTGGGTGAGCCAGCTGAAACGTTGCCTAACACGTTTTTTTGAAATAAATCACCTGTTTATTTTTGCTTTGCTTAGTATTCTAGTTACACACAGATAAGGCAATATACAGGGTTCCAGTTATATGATAGCATGTAGTAAAACACTGCTTCCCCAAAAAGTGCCTGTTAGTACTTAGAAGATTACCGGATTGCAGGACCTCTGCATACACAGCAGATCTCAGGCACATTGAACTTGGACGCATGGTGCGCACACTATTTGCTATCCACTTAGAAAGTATCTGAGCGCATATTGATGCGCATATTGCCTGTCTTTTATTTAAACTGAGGATCACTTCATCATAGGACCGCATTGCATAAAAGTGTAATATATTACATAATATGCTCCATAGCAACATATACAAATCCTTATCCCCTCCTATATTAGAAGCTAGGAAAACGAGGGGGATAACCTGTTCATAGTTAATGCTATAAACATATTGTCTTTTTATCTATTTGTCTTCCACTTAGGCTCCTCCTATAAGATTATTCTACGCACTTTTCAGCAGTTTCATGCTATACTATGCACCTTATGTGCCAGGTATGCACCTCCTTTTAGTAAATAATCTTCTTCTTGATATATTTATATATACAATTTTTCCAGCTGCAGTGATAAAAAAAGCACCTTGTCACGTATGCTCTTTACTACAGTCTGTCAACTCCACTACCATTTACAGGTACGCTATAAGTACTTTATAACTTAAAGGAGAACTCCTGAATATAAAAATTGGCCCCCAATACTGTCGGCAGTAAAAAAAAAATAAAGATGTACATACCTTCCTCCGCTTCCCCCGGGGCTTCTGGTAACCGGCTCCGGTCTCCGCCGCGATCCTCTTCCTGGTTGCCGGTGGTCGGAGAGTCATACTGCGCTCAGCCAATCACCAGCCGCAGTGAAGTCCTGACTCGGCCGGCGATAGGCTGAGCGGCAGTGTGACATTTTCTTGCGTTCTCAAACTGCCGCTCAGCCTATAGCCGGCCGAGTTGGGACTTCACCGCGGCTGGATTGGATAATCCTTTACGTCCCATTCAGCGCTTCTTGCTTTTTTCTTATATATAGTATACCTTTTTGTATGAGATACAGGGACTCATACGCACAACATAGCAGCAGTTTGGGCACACAGTTTCTTTCCATCACCCGCGCTAGTGTTATATAGATTTTCTTACAACATATCATTTAACATAAGGCTAATATGAGGGATCACTGAGCATGGGTAGCCCACAAGATCTGAGTTTACATTCTCTATGCTTCTCAAGCCAAGGATGTGGTGAACCCAGAACCCACAGTGACTCAAGGGCCAATATACACCAGAAAAGGTTCCTAATTCTTTACATATACAGTATATATTTTTTTCATCCTGCCTTTATAACATTTTCCAAACAAACAACACCCAATACCTGTGAGACCATACATTTCACTTAAAAACTAAGCATGGGAGCATGAGCAGCTAAAAGTCCTGAAAGAGAAGCATATGCAAGCATAAACAGGCATATGTCCAAATAGAAAAGACTATTAACTACAGAAGATATTTATAACAATATACAGTACATTTAAACAGGATAAAGTAGAAGTCTTCCAAAGCGCACAAGACAAAGTCAAAGTTAAATGACTAGGTAGGTAGCCAATTTAAAAACTGAAACATACAAGCTAAAAACATGTAGATGTAGGGGTTTAACATCCAAGCTGGGTGACAGGTGTGGATGGATAAACTCAGAAATAACATAGCAATAGTGGAAATATAGCATGTAACACAAAAAAAAATATCAGCAACAGAAACAGTATTATTTAGTAGTTATATTGAAAAACCATGAAGAGCATCGTTCATCCAGCGAGACTTGGTTTGCTTGTGCTTGCCTGGAGGAGGTTTCAAGGGAGTCTGAAGATGTTTAGTCACAGAGGACCCATTTGTTGGGATGCCAGTGGATCAATTAGAGGAGTTTGTGTGGGGGCATACCTGTGTATCACTTCAAGTCATTAGGAGTGAGCAGGGCAAATAGTGTGGCCATCATGAGAAACTCAGTGTTTTAGAGAGCTACTCGTGTTGTGTCCACAGGGTCTTAATAAGAATACTTGATCAGCTTCTCCTGGGCCAGACACAGGGAGTAAATGAACAAACTGTCGTCAGGTTATGGATAACTGTCTTTACTGAGCTGGATGCAGATGGTAATACATGTACAGATGGCTTTAGGTGAGAGAGTGCGGCGTAACCCCTTGGTAGCCCTGTTGCCTTGCTGGGACTTATGGTGATTACACCAAACAGGTTAATACTGACTTGTAAGACAGAACATGGAATCCTGGTAGCAAGGGTCCTGTCAAGGTACTAAAGACTTTTCCACAGAGGCATGAACTTCCTCCGTTCGAGTACTCCTTGCAGGATGACCAGTTGAGAGATTTCATTTTACCTAGGCCTCTCCTCAGAGCACACGACACACACACCTGAACCACACTGTAGCCCAACTTGCTCTCTACTGAACAATTCCTTCCCCCACTACATTATACAGGGAAGACTTTAGTGGTTCCCATTGACAGACAGGGTAACATGGGGTTCACTGCTCTCAAAAATAGAATTAATTTTGAAAAATATATTATTTGTGCAATAAAATATAAACATAATTAATTTGATAATAAGTCCTTTGGTGGGTCCAACACCATATGCTAACAAGCTGCAACAAGACAGCTATTGGTGCTGGGACACCACACTCGGATTAACAAAATGTTTCTTGGTAGAGATGGATGAAGAGACAAAGGATGATATCCCTCATGTCTTGAGGTCTGAAGGAGATCAAATTCTTAGAACGGGAAATCTGAAACACATCTTCAGATTAAATAAGTAGCGAGAGACCAGAGAACTCTGAACAGCAGGGCTGGCCTCATTGGAATGGCACCAGTGGGGTAACCTGTGGCAGGCCACACAATCCCTTAAAGGCCATAAGATTGTATTGAAGTATACAGAGAAAATATATGAAAATGTACTAAAACAGACAAGGCCATACATCATTTGATTCTCAGCATAAGTATAAAACTAACAGGTCATTAGTGTACATTTTGATCATAATGTGCAAGACCGCTTGCCACATCACCGCCACCTGGGTCCCTAATTTATCATGGCACAGCGCTGGGCGGTGACCACCAGCGCCACAACACCAGTGCCAATAGGGGGTCCAGTAGCCAAGAAATCCAAAAATAAAAGAACTTCTTGTGGAGCATACAGCAGCTGATAAGTATTGGAAGGATTAAGATTTAAGTACATTACTAATGTGTTTAACTTTCTGGCACCAGTTGATTTGAAAAAAGGTTTTACACCGGAGTACCCCTTTAAGGTTAAATTGTTGTCCTAGTGGACAACCTTGTTCCAGATTCTATTGGGGCAAACTAGGATCTCCCACTTGAATAAGTGCAGGTACTAAGAAGCCTCTCCCTGTGATATCAGGGATTTACAAAGTCTGAATCACATTTCATCCTTTATACATATGCATGTTTTTTTTTTATGCATATGGCATTTTCTCAATACTCAGCATGTTCCAACAGATCCCTATGGTTACCATTTATCATCCATAGAATGCACATTCCATATTTACATAGTTCACATGTGCATAATTGTTCAGTATTTATAATTTGTTACAAAA